>NC_091468.1:7110377-7410377 GCF_027789765.1 Dendropsophus ebraccatus
ACTTGTTTGCTTAGTCGCCCGGTCTCTCCTCCTCCTCCTCCTCCTCCTCTTCCTCTTATACAACACAGGGCAGCGACACTTGCCAAAAAATGTCTCCTAGAAGAGATAGTAATAATCCAGCAGGTAGGATAAAGGAGGGCTCCAACCTCCAGGCCCCCCTCCCCCTCTCTCTGATTGTAGGGGGCTGCATCCACCTGGTTAGGATGAGTTATGTAAATGGCTATTCGTGTGGGATCTCCATTAATTACCCCCGGGGGGGGGGCGCTGCTGATCCGCCGATCAATGGGGGCCATCTGCAAAAGGGAAGAAATACATTACAGCTGCTTCAACCTCATCAATTTGTGCGAATGTAAAGTGAGGGGGGGGGGTCCCCATTTATTATGTCTTGTTGGCTTATTGGGGGGAATGGCAGGCCGGGGCGGCTGTCGCTGACTATGGGGCGGCTGTCGCTGACTATGGGGCGGCTGTCGCTGACTATGGGGCGGCTGTCGCTGACTATGGGGCGGCTGTCGCTGACTATGGGGCGGCTGTCGCTGACTATGGGGCGGCTGTCGCTGACTAATCGGCTCCTCATCCCGGGGACTGGGGGAGTTAAGGTAAATATTTATCCTGCCCGAATTTTGAATTTGTTTCTCAGGGTCTCACGGTAAAAACGGTTCTAACGGTCACGGTGGGGGGGGGGGGGGGGGGGGCTTAATCATCACGGAATTCAAATTCACATATACTGATGTATATATACTGGCCATATATGTAGATGTATATACTGTACAAATTCGTATAATACTTCATATATACTCTCCATATTATATATATATATATATATATATATATATATATATATATATATATATACTCTCCATGCCCGTGTATACTGTACATTATATATATATATATATATATATATATATATATATATATATATATATATATACTCTCCCCATACCCGTATATACTGTACATATATATATACTCTCCCCATACCCGTATATACTGTACATATATATATACTCTCCCCATACCCGTATATACTGTACATATATATATACTCTCCCCATACCCGTATATACTGTACATATATATATACTCTCCCCATACCCGTATATACTGTACATATATATATACTCTCCCCATACCCGTATATACTGCTGAAGGTAAATTCGTCCATTAATTTGTGTTTTTCTTCTCCAGATTTGGTGGGAAAATAATATAAATCCTTCATGATCTTTGTGTCCGTGTGAGGAACCTTCAGCTTGTGGATAATATTGGGGCGCACAGGAAGCTGTTAGCATGATGTCATACCTCAAACAGCCCCCCTATGGCATGAATGGTCTGGGGCTCACAGGACCCGCAATGGATTTACTCCATCCATCGGTGGGATATCCAGGTAAGAATCCCCCCTCATCCTTTTATACAATCCCCCCCACCCCACCCCTATAGAATCCCCCCCACCCCTCACCCCTATAGAATCCCCCCCCCCCCCCCACCCCTCACCCCTATGGAGCCCCCTGTATTTTTGGGTCGCGCTCTCCAATCTTCTGCAAAACTACAATTCCGCGATCTGATCTGATGGGGGTTGTAGTTGTAGTTGTAGTTCTGCAAGTGCTGGAGAGACACAACTTTGGGCTCAATGTCCAATCGCAGAGGAGGAGACTTGTTTCCTTAGTAATAATTAGTAACAATCTGTCATCTACAGATTTGTAATATTTTTATATACTGGAAACTTTTACCGATCAGAAACTTCTTCCACCATCTGAGACTTTACACAATGGGACAGAAAAGTTTTCTAAAGTTTTTAGTTTTCAGCTTCTGGGATCTCGCTGCGGATTCCTTCTCCCTGGGATCTCTCCAGAGCTGATCACCTGTAAGGAGGGAGTGAGGCCTAGTGGATCCCAGTGTAACCAGCAGATCAGCCGATCACTAGAAACCGGCGCAGATCTAGAATCCCGGATGTGAATTTCCTTCTGTACACACACACTATTATATTACAATCACACACACTATTATATTACTATTACACACACACACACTAATATATTACTATTACACACACACACACTAATATATTACTATTACACACACACACACACACACACACACACACACACACACACACACACACACTAATATATTACTATTACACACACACACACTAATATATTACTATTACACACACACACACTAATATATTACTATTACACACACACACACACACACACACACACTAATATATTACTATTACACACACACACACTAATATATTACTATTACACACACACACACTAATATATTACTATTACACACACACACACACACACACACACACACACACACACACACACACTAATATATTACTATTACACACACACACACACTAATATATTACTATTACACACACACACACACTAATATATTACTATTACACACACACACACACTAATATATTACTATTACACACACACACACACTAATATATTACTATTACACACACACACACACTAATATATTACTATTACACACACACACACACTAATATATTACTATTACACACACACACACACTAATATATTACTATTACACACACACACACACACTAATATATTACTATTACACACACACACACACTAATATATTACTATTACACACACACACACACTAATATATTACTATTACACACACACACACTAATATATTACTATTACACACACACACACTAATATATTACTATTACACACACACACACTAATATATTACTATTACACACACACACACTAATATATTACTATTACACACACACACACTAATATATTACTATTACACACACACACACTAATATATTACTATTACAC
Organism: Dendropsophus ebraccatus; assembly: GCF_027789765.1. Classification (NCBI taxonomy): domain Eukaryota; kingdom Metazoa; phylum Chordata; class Amphibia; order Anura; family Hylidae; genus Dendropsophus; species Dendropsophus ebraccatus. Next base: position 7,113,224 of record NC_091468.1, read on the forward strand.
ACACACTCACACTAATATATTACTATTACACACACACACACACTAATATATTACTATTACACACACACACACACACACACACACACATTATATTATATTTTCATCAACATTTCCCGTGTATATTACTTTCTGAAGTTCTATCACAGACCCCAGAGTATTTCTCACCCTCCTGCTCTGATCACTAAAGAATATGGAAATACAGCTACATATATATATATATATATATATATATATATATATATATATATATATATATATATATATATATATATTATAATATAATTAGTTACATATAGATTTTCTGGATGATACAATGGGATAAATGTAAACATTCATTTTGGTGCCAGAACACTCGGGCTGCGACCCTGAAGGGTTATTGATAAAACACGAGAATCTCCGGGAATCTTCGATTGAAAACGATTATTTACTATTACTGCGAGTCTGCCCATAATCACCTGTATATTAATACATGTGTGTAATAAATATATTGTACACAGATATAACGTATCTACCATATATCATCGAAACTATAAGTAACTAAAAGTAACTTCCACTCTCATTCCCCTACAGAGATGTATGTACAGGACACAGCAGGAGGCCAGGCTGTATACAGAATCCTATATATTATATATCTCTGCCCCCCCCCCCCCAATAGTAAATAATCATGGAGTGTTAGTATCTGTGGTATCTGCTATATATGATATATGGGGGAATATTCCTATGGGTGATATCTGTTATATATAATACATGGCACTGGGCCCGTCCTGTCCTCTCTATATAGTGTGATGCGGAGATTATACTAATAGTCAGAGCTTTACCTTCTGTTGTATCAAAATATTTACAATTCTAGAGGTTTAATTGAAACTATTTAGAATTATAGAGAAGTTTATATAATTTTTAAATATGTGGGTTTCTTATTGTTTTTGTTCTAAAATCTATAGAGGGGCCCGGTACCCGGTATGTTTGTGTGTATATAATTATATATATATATATATATATATATATATATATATATATATATATATATATATATATATATATATATATATATATATATATATATATATATATATATATATATATATATATATATATAATATATAATAATTATATAGGCGCCCGGTCCCCTGTCTGCTCTGAGCCCCATGTACTAATAACCCGCTCCGTATCCGCAGCCACCCCGCGGAAGCAGCGCCGGGAGCGCACGACCTTCACCCGCTCCCAGCTGGACGTGCTGGAGGCTTTGTTCGCCAAGACCCGGTACCCGGACATCTTCATGAGGGAGGAGGTGGCCCTGAAGATCAACCTGCCCGAATCCCGCGTCCAGGTAAGAACCAGCAAGGTGACCCCAAACCCTGGTGACCCCCATATCCCGCCCCCCCCCCTATAGTCAGTCTTTTTCTCTCTGTTATCAGCCAGTCCGGGCTTTTTGTTTCTCCTTTAATTTACTGACAAATATTTAATGAATGAAATTACAACAACCTGAAAGAAACTTTACACAATGACCCGTGAGAGAAGCTGCTGCAGAACCTCTTGGTGTCATCACTGCCCATAAAACCAAAGTTATAAATCCTCTCAGATTATAATGGTTGATGCCGGCGGGAAAGCTGCGACCTGTGGGACTCCAGCTGCTCCAGAACTACAACTCCCAGCATGCCCAAACCCTGCTGCTGTATCTGATGGCTGAGGCCGCCATATTGTCTGTAGGGCTGGAGATGCTGGATACTATAGGTGCCATGTGTAGGAGCTGTGTGTATAATATATATATATAGTATATAATATCTGTATCTATCAGCCCTAATAGAGCACTATGACTATGAGCTGCAGCTGCTGGATCAGGATCGGACGATCAGTATATACAGCCCCGCGTCTGCTCTGTGACTGTGTATAGATTATGCGGCTACAAGGGGCTATCATTTTTTTTTTTGTTTATTTGCTTTGGTTAAGAGTAAAAGTTTTTTTTATTTTTTAAAGGATATAAATTTAATGTAACTTTAACAATTTAAAACAAACGTAACACAAAAATATGAAAGAAACAATCGGATTGGTTGTATAAAATGTAGCGCCTCCTATAGAAGGCAGCCCCCTACCTGTCCTGTCTGTATATACTATATTCGTTTCTAAAAATAAATAATAATAATAATATTGCTGTTATTATGGCTTATTATTTTATTTTAATAATCTAAAACTGTTGGGTAAATCTGATTGTTGTTTGATACAATGTGGCTTTAGGATCGATTATTGCTTATTTCTCAGCCTCATTGATCCCAGTGAATCCCATCAGGTCCTATAGATCCCTTTATACACAATATTCTTTTATTTGCGGTAAACTTTTTCACAAATTATTCAATTTGAGAGAAGAAAAAAAAAAATACAACGAAAAAAGAGCCAGAGCCCGATTTAAATATCCGGAGTTATTACACACACAGCCCCCGTTACACTACACTATTACACACACAGCCCCCGTTACACTACACTATTACACACACAGCCCCCGTTACACTACACTATTACACACACAGCCCCCGTTACACTACACTATTACACACACAGCCCCCGTTACACTACACTATTACACACACAGCCCCCGTTACACTACACTATTACACACACAGCCCCCGTTACACTACACTATTACACACACAGCCCCCGTTACACTACACTATTACACTGCTGATCTCCGGGTCCCCCGCTCACCGCCGGCGCTGTTACGCACGGACCGACAGCCGGCGGGGTAGTGCGGGGGCTGCAGGAGGCTCCTCGGACCATAACGGAGAGAGCGTTATTCAGAGCAGATGGCGTTAGTCGTATCCGTTCTGTCCTTCGATCCCATCGTCTTTCGATACTGATTGGTTCCAGAATGAGCGGATCTACAATTTAAGCTGCAAAAAGTATACTCCCCCCCCCCCCCCCCCCCCCCAATACATTTTTTATTGAATTTCAGATCAGGAAGAAACAAATCTAAAACCCCAAAGTCGAGGAAGGTGATGAAATAAAACGCAAGGAACAAATATATTCACAATGATCGGGTTACCTCCTTCTGTTGTGATGAATCTGATCGATCATTTCCTCTATAAGAGCAGAATAGTCTATAAATTTAACCTAATGACCTCTGATCCCTGAATGTTGGAGACTTCATCTCCCGGCAGGATGGACGCTGGCAGAGCATGCTGGGAGTTGTAGTTCTGCAACAGGTGGAAAAACCTAATGTTGAAAATCATTGTACTAAGGTAACGTTTCCCAAACTGCGGCTGAAAACTACAATTCCCAGCATGCCCTGCCAGGTTGGAGATGATGGTGGGGAAGTTATATACTGGACTATACTAGCAGCGAATCCTGGCAGAATATTACAGGGGTACAAACAGTGTGTGTGTGTGTATATATATATATATATTATTAGTGTGGTTTCTTATACTTTTATATTCTTATATCTCTTAATACAAATACACAGGTACCATGTATGGGGTGCACATTACATATCCAGTCTTGTCTCTTTATTGACTGTTGTGAGATCTATATATAATGTGGAGCTTTGTGTGTATATAGATATATATTATACACTCATCTGCCATAATCCTATAGGATGACCCCGTCCTCTTATTCCACCATCTGTCTCCATTCACACTAATACACGGATCCAGTTCTCAATCTCCTCTACACTAGACTTATATTATACAGTTTGTGTGTATATATATTCTCACTTATACAGCTTGTGTGTATATATATTCTCACTTATACAGTTTGTGTATATATATTCTCACTTAGTTGCAAGCTGTATATCCTGTCTCCATATTATATTGTGCTTTGTATGTGTATATATATATATATATATATATGTGTGTGTATGTGTATATTATTTATATATATATATATATATATATATATATATATATATATATATATATATAATACATACACACACACACACACACACACACATATATATAACACATCTATTATACACACATCCATCTGCCATAATCCTATAGGGTGACCTGGTTCCCTTATTCCCACTGTTCTCAGACTCTTCTAATATATATAATGTATATTCCTGTTATATACAGGGGCAGATTAACTTTACCATAGGCCCCGGGCTGTTCACCAAGCTGGAGTCCCCACCCCCCCACCCCTCTGTAACTATAGCAGCATTAGTGCGGTGTCCATAGTACAGGATATAGATGTCATGATCTCCTGATTTGTACAAAATTGTGGTAAAAAAACCTGTGACTTTTTGCAAATGACGGAGTTGCAGCCAGGAGACAGTACACAACTGAAAGTATAAGTCTGTTTGGGCAGCCATGGGCCCCCCAGGAGCTCAGGGCCCCGGGCTGCCGCCCGAAACGGCCCTATTATAATCTGCTGATTTTTTTTATATGTAAAAATGTGTGTATAGATATATGCCATGTAATCGATTTATAACACGATGTTCGTTCCCTTCTTGTCGTTGCTTCAGGTTTGGTTTAAGAACCGTCGGGCGAAGTGCAGGCAACAGCAGCAGCAGCAGCAGAGCAGCAGCGGCACCGCAGCCAAGAACCGGCCGACTAAGAAGAAGTGCAGCCCGGCCCGGGAGAGCTCCGGCTCTGAGAGTAGCGGCCAGTTCACACCACCTGCGGTCTCCAGCTCCGGATCTTCCTCGTCCTCATCCTCCTCCAGCTCCGGCTCCTCTGGTAACCCCGGCCTGGGCTCCGCAGCTGCGGCTCTGAATGGCAGCACAGCCTCCTCTATCTGGAGTCCGGCTTCCATCTCTCCCGGCAGCGGCCCGACCCCTGGCGCAGCCCCAGACCCTCTGGGAGCTGCAGGCAGCGCGTCCTGTATGCAGCGCTCCGGCTCCTCTGCCGCTGCCTCTTACCCCATGACCTATAGCCAGGCTGCGGGCTACACACAGGGCTATCCTGCCCCATCCTCCTCTTACTTTGGGGGGGTGGACTGCAGTTCCTATCTGTCCCCCATGCATTCCCACCACCACCCTCACCAGCTCAGCCCCATGACTCCTTCATCTATGTCCAGCCATCACCACCACCACCACCTGAGCCAGACCTCCAGCCACCACCACCACCATCACCACCACCACCAGGGCTATGCCAGCACAGGACTGCCATTCAACTCCTCTGACTGCTTGGACTACAAGGACCAGGCTGCTGCCGCCTCCTCCTGGAAACTCAACTTCAACTCAGCTGACTGTCTGGACTACAAAGATCAGGCCTCCTGGAGGTTCCAGGTCTTGTGAACCAAGGACCATAAGGGTTCTGGAACCGTAGACTTCAGTGTAAGGAACATCAGGCTGGAGCTCCTCAGTGGTGTCAGGAGAAGACCAGGACCCCCCAGTGGCTGGGGTGGAGACCCCCTATGTCCGTCAGTCTGTGTCTGGACTTGCTCTAGTAACTCCCATCATCCTCCTGTGAATTATTTATTGGGCATCTGGACTGTGATGTCGGCCAATAATATGGGAACGCTGAACTTTCTACATTTATTTTCCTTTCCCATCGACTTCTATATATTTTTTTGGTCTAAGCCCAAAGGTGGTCACTACAGCTAAGGTGTATATAGTCGGGGGAGCCCCTTGTATGGTCCGTGCAGCTCCCCGCATGCGTGCGTCCTCGGAGGTGTATGATATAGGACTCGCAGCCTCTTGCTGCCTGTAGCAGCTGATACCTGTAAATATTCGGTCCGTTTCTAGGACCTGTTTTATTTTTAGTTTAATAATATTGTTCTCGGTCTATTGTCTCCTAACAGTCCCTTATGTGGAGAAACCAAAACGCTGACAAGACACTTGGGGGAGGGGGGGTTGTGGTTCAACTGCGCACGTTGTCACAAATATCTTTTACTAGTGACTCCCAGGGGTAAAAGGGGTTAAATTTAGCTCACGTAATAGAAACCATGTTGTTCACAAAGATGGCAGCACAAGTCTGGTTGGAGTCTGGTGCCAGCCACCCGCTACTCTGGTGTAGGCCTCAGCCTGTGCTCTATTAGAGGCTTTGATGATGTCATTGCTCACATCTCTACTATGGTTTAGGTTCTTTTGAATCTTTATACAGTCCACAAAATGGCCGCCGTCACTCAGTGTGGGTGACAGCAGCATCATGGGGAGGCTTCGGCCTGTGGTTGCAGTGTGTATTAATAGGCATTGTATGTAGTATCACTTCATTTTGTACCGTCCCTTTAGTTGAATTGGCCTCACGGTTCGGTCTCCACTCAGCACTTCCATTTGTGTCACTGAAGATTCGCATCAGTTCGTCCCTGTGTAGGTGGAAATGAATTTAAAAAATGTTTGTAAATTTAATAACCTGGTCCGTCACGTCACTCCCAGTGTAAGGGAAGCACATATCTACATCCCCCCCTTCCCATAATAAAAATCAGACTAATTGATTGGCCGCCTCCGTGTCCTCCTTTGTACAGTGGCATCAATAGCCGGGCGCTGCGGGGGATGGGGGCAAGGAGAATGCCCAACCAAGCAGGTCACTAATATACTGATTATACTATTAGAGCCTCACCAGACTTCACCTTCCATTTTTATACATTTTGTAGGGTGTTTTATCTATTTTATTTTCAAAATATTTATTTTTCCCTTAAAAAGGAGAAAAAAAGAACAAACGTTACAAACACATTAGCTGAAAGTCTAGAATGAAATCTGAAAAAGCGATATATTTTTTTTACACTTAAATTTCTTTAATTTTGTAGGAGTCCAATGTGTGTGACTATTCTAAATGTAGGTTGGTGTTTATTTTGTTCCAATACTGTATATTGTGTGTGTGATTTATGGAAAAGTTGTAGCAAATGCGTCTACGTAAAGAAAAAAAACTTTTGTAAAAGTTGAGCACAACTCCCGGATTATGCAAATTTTTGGGTGAATACTCAAAACAGGCAGATAAAAAAAAAAAGGAGAAGAAAAAGTTGCATCTAAAAAAAAAATCACCTGTTGATACTGGTTCATAAATAGAACTTCAACCAAAAATGGGCGAAAAATCAAATTATTCACTTAAAAATAGGCGCAAAGCCCTTGATAAACTTCCCTTGTGACCTTTTTGGGGTTTTCCCTAATGTTGCGTTTACACAGAAAGATTTATCTTTCCTTTATGACCTGATCTCTGAAGCTCAAACCAGGAACAGACTATAAACAAAGATCCGTCAGATAAATCTGTCTGTGTAAACGCACCATTATGCTATGTTTACACGAAGCGATAATTCGCCCGATCGTACGATTAATGATTTCGAAGTAACAATTTTTTTTTATAGCGTTTAGATGGAACGATATATCGTACAGAAAATTTGTTTTGCGATCGCTTAAGCCTATCTCGCACATAGGAAAAATCAGTGAATGACTGTTTACACGGAACGATCTGCGCATTTATTAACATGTTCAAAGATCAAAATGAACGATTTTTAGCTAAACGCTTGATCGTTCGCCGCGTTTACACGGAACAATTACCGCTCAGTTATCGCGAAAATTCGCCCGATAATCGTTCTGTGTAAACGTAGCATTAGACTTCTCAATAGAACGTAAAATGGCAAAACACGTTTGAACAAAGAAATGTTGCTTTGGGAAAAAAAATTTAACCTGCAAACACTAAAGTGAATCGGCAAGTTTTTTTTAATTTTTTTTTTAACATTTTCAGAACAAAAATGCTCAAACTTTTACAATCCTGTGTGAGTAGATACAACCCGGTTACCCACTAATAGTGTTTTTTTTTTTTTTTGTTTTTTTTTTTTTTAAAGGAAACATGTAGACGTCCTCACAGGGAGAATTATGCCCGGCAGCGTCTGTATACTGCGCCATCTTCTGTTAATATGGCCGTCTGGGGGCTGTGTGTATGCTCTGCAGGTTTATTCTTCATGAACAGATTTTTATTTTGTCCGGACACATTTGACCATCTTCTAAATTTTTTACTGTAACCTTCTCGATCCTTCTATACAGACTGTATTGGCCGCCATGTTGCTTACCCACAGATGTCTCTGGAGAGTTGCCCTTTGCTCTCAATCTGAGATGATGAGGCTTAATAATAATAATAATAATAATAATAATAATAATAATAATAATACATATAAAATATATATTTATCTTCTTGAGCGCCATAGACATGATGAAGCGGCTGTAATGGCCGCTTGTCTGTCCCTGTACGTGTAACATAAGAGGTAGAGGAGCTGATTCAGGCTACAGGATCCCAATGTGAGGGGCCGGGGTCGGTCTTGTTCCTACTGGTTTTCTGGGTTTCATTTTGATGTATTTGGGGTCAACCTGTTCCAGGGCCCATATGTAACTGTAATGTTTGTGCTCTCCAGCCTGTAGTGATCTGGGATGTTGGGAGTTGTAGTTTTGCAATAGGTTGGAGAACATGGCTCTTCAGATTACTGATAAGCGAGACTTATGGTGCGTTTACACAGACAGATTTATCTGACAGATTCCTGAAGCCAAAGCCAGGAATGGATCTGGAAAGAGGAGAAATCAGTCTTTCCTTTATGACCTGATCAATGATGATAGTCTGTTCCTGGTTTTGGCCTCAGAAATCTGTCATAAATCTGTCTGTGTAAACGCACCATAAGGCTATGTTCACACTACGTATATTTCAGTCAATATTGTGGTCCTCATATTGCAACCAAAACCAGGAGTGGATTAAAAACACAAAGGCTCTGTTCACACAATGTTGTAATTAAGTTGATGGCCGGCATTTAATGGCAAATATTTGCTGGTATTTTAAAACAACGGCTGTTATATTGAAATAATGGCCGTTATTTACCGTTATATGGCGGCCATCCACTTAATTTCATCATTGCGTGAACAGATCCTTTCTGTGTTTTTAATCCACTCCTGGTTTTGGTTGCAATATGAGGACCACAATACTGACTGAAATATACGTAGTGTGAACATAGTTATGCTGCATTTACACAGATTTATCTGACAGATCTTTGAAGCCAAAGCCAGGAACAGACTATAAACAGGGATCAGGTCATAAAGAGAAGACTGGGATCTATCCTCCATTCCTGGCTTTAGGTTCCAAAATCTGTCAGATAAATCTCTCCGTGTAAACGCACCCTAATGCCGGGATCCCACACAGTATTCTGGTCAGTATTGTTAACAAAAACTATCCGAAAATGAGGAGAGCCAGAATACAGTGTCCTCCGGCTTGGGCCTTGTTCACACAGTGGAGATTCAGCATCATTACATTGTTTGATCTGTTTGGATCCCACTTTTGTTGATAACCTGTAAGGCCTCAGTATAGACCAGGGCTGGGGAACCTGCGGCCTTCCACTGTCCAGACATGATGGGGATTGTAGTTTTGTAACAGCCGGAGGGCCGCAGGTTCCCCATCGCTGGTGTAGATGATGGCGCTCGGCCTACAGGAGTGCAGAACTTACCCAACCTCCCAGATGGCCGGCACAGTCACGATGGAGGACACGGCTGCCGCTCCTGATTACTCAGCATAGAATTAGATCCATATCTAATTTCCAGTCCGACGACTCGGGAACATAATGCACCTTGTGTAGAGCCGCCCGGAACCGGAGCCGTCACCTGTAGCAACCAGTCAGGGTAGCATCTGCTGGGAGTTGTTGTCCATTGTGACCACATTTGTCCTCACTAGTCTTATTGCTGTTTTTTTTGTATTTTTTTTTTTTACACATTTTTTACGTTACATTTTATTTAGCAAATAATCCAAATATTTTCTACAGGCTGTATTCTTGTTCTATGGAGGAAAACCTTGTTAGAATCCCTCAGTAATCTGGAGAAATAGTGAGGAGATTTTGATGCAACTCTGTTCATTCCCATAGATGGTGATTTCTCAACTTTTTATTCATTATTTTGTTTAGTAAAACCTTAAAGGGATTCTCCTAAAAACGAAAATAAAAATAAAAAATGTCACCCCTATCCTCAAGTTGTGTGTGACAACTTTGCTCTATTTACCACAATGAAACTGAGCTGCAATACTACACACAAACTCAAGACAGAGATGGCGCTGTTTCTAGAAGAAAGTGTCCATACTTGATTCTGAATAACCCCTTTAAAAAGTCTGATTACTGTATAGCAGAGGAAAGACTGTTGCAACTTGACATGAAGCAAAACTTGCGGCACCAATGTGCCAGGTTCTAGAACTAATGTGTGCCATGGCCTCTAGTGGGTACATGCCTGATGGAGAATATGGGTGAAATGTTATTATAAGTTGGGCTGCCTTTATTTATATTCACCACAGGGGTCAGATATGTACAGTACACAGTGTGGCCCAAATACTGACGCTGCATGTGCTATAATATGGACGCATCGCTGCATGTGCTATACTACTGATACATGACTGCATGTGCTAGAGGACTGATGCATTGCTGCATGTGCTATAACATGGACGCACCACTGCATGTGCTATAATATGGATGCATTGCTGCATGTGCTATATTACTGACGCTTCGCTGCATGTGCTATAATAATGTTGCATCGCTGCCTGCGCTATAATACTGACGCATTGCTGCCTGCACTATAATACTGACGCATCACTGCCAGCGCTATAATACTGACGCATCGCTGCCAGCGCTATAATACTGACGCATCGCTGCCAGCGCTATAATACTGACGCATCGCTGCCAGCGCTATAATACTGACGCATCGCTGCATGTGCTAGAATATGGACGCATCGCTGCATGTGCTATACTACTGATACATGACTGCATGTGCTAGAGGACTGATGCATTGCTGCATGTGCTATAACATGGACGCACCGCTGCATGTGCTATAGTGCTGACACATTGCTGCATGTGCTATAATATGGATGCATTGCTGCATGTGCTATATTACTGACGCATCGCTGCATGTGCTATAATAATGTTGCATTGCTGCCAGCGCTATAATACTGACGCATCGCTGCCTGCGCTATAATACTGACGCATCGCTGCCTGCGCTATAATACTGATGCATTGCTGCATGTGCTATAATACTGACGCATCGCTGCCAGCGCTATAATACTGACGCATCGCTGCATGTGCTAGAATATGGACGCATCGCTGCATGTGCTATACTACTGATACATGACTGCATGTGCTAGAGGACTGATGCATTGCTGCATGTGCTATAACATGGACGCACCGCTGCATGTGCTATAGTGCTGACACATTGCTGCATGTGCTATAATATGGATGCATTGCTGCATGTGCTATATTACTGACGCATCGCTGCATGTGCTATAATAATGTTGCATTGCTGCCAGCGCTATAATACTGACGCATCGCTGCCTGCGCTATAATACTGATGCATTGCTGCATGTGCTATAACATGGACGCACCGCTGCATGTGCTATAGTGCTGACACATTGCTGCATGTGCTATAATATGGATGCATTGCTGCATGTGCTATATTACTGACGCATCGCTGCATGTGCTATAATAATGTTGCATTGCTGCCAGCGCTATAATACTGACGCATCGCTGCCTGCGCTATAATACTGATGCATTGCTGCATGTGCTATACATGGACGCACAGCTGCATGTGCTATAGTGCTGACGCATAGCTGCATGTGCTATAATATGGATGCATTGCTGCATGTGCTATATTACTGACGCATCGCTGCATGTGCTATAATAATGTTGCATCGCTGCCTGCGCTATAATACTGACGCATTGCTGCCTGCACTATAATACTGACGCATCGCTGCCAGCGCTATAATACTGACGCATCGCTGCCTGCGCTATAATACTGACGCATCACTGCATGTGCTATAGTGCTGACGCATAGCTGCATGTGCTATAATATGGATGCATTGCTGCATGTGCTATAACATGGACGCACCGCTGCATGTGCTATAATATGGATGCATTGCTGCATGTGCTATATTACTGACACATCGCTGCATGTGCTATAATAATGTTGCATTGCTGCCAGCGCTATAATACTGACGCATCGCTGCCTGCGCTATAATACTGACGCATCGCTGCCAGCGCTATAATACTGACGCATCGCTGCCTGCGCTATAATACTGACGCATCGCTGCCAGTGCTATAATACTGATGCATCGCTGCCTGCGCTATAATACTGACGCATTTCTGCCTGCGCCATAATAATGGTTGCATGTACTGAATGCAAATAAACAAGTAATAAAAGAAAAACTTCCCAACAAAATCTCGTATTTCCAGGCAAAGCAGAAGCAACTCCAGTCGTCTTTCTGAGAGTTCTCGGACGGATGTGTCATTGGTGTCGGCTGTTGTAGTACCGGCCAGACCACCCATATAAACCCGAAACCCAACTCTCCTCCTCCTCCTCCTCTACCCTGGAGGACCATGAGCAGAATCCATAGGACTTTGTAGTTTACCCAGACTGCGCTGCCATCCACTATACACGGACATTCATAGTAACCATTGCCTTACGTTATAAATCCACCCGACATCCGGCTCAGATACAAGGGCCCGGGTGCAAATGTTTTCTCTGTAACCTTTATAACTACAGCCTAGTCCATGTCCGACAACCCCCCCCCCCCCCCCCCACTAAGCCACCAAGTGTAACATAGAGAGAGAGCAAATATGCTTATCACACATATCACCGCCACAGTTACTGACCAAATCCTGTACATTGAGACTATTACCAATAATACCAGAATACAAGGGGCAACTATTATCGCCACACCATAACCACTAACATTACCGCCATACTGTTACTGACTAAATTCAGTATACTAAGACCAATAATACCAACAGTACCAGATTACAAGGGACAAATATTACTGCAACATACTGACTAATACCACCACATACTAATAGCCCAACATACTGACTAATACCACCACATACTAATAGCCCAACATACTGACTAATACCACCACATACTAATAGCCCAACATACTGACTAATTCCATCACTGCTACTGAATAAAATCCACTGTAGAAAGACCAATATCACCTCATACAGTGACCATATAGATCTTAGCTCTGTACACCATAAGTGATTACAGTGCAGTTACAGCCAATGACTTACAGGGGGCGTCTTCTTTCAGTGATTCACAGGGGGCTTCTCCGATTTCAATTGCTCACTTTTCCCTTTCTTCTCAATCCGGCACAGCCATCATGGCCATAACTAGTCCGCATAGAATCTGCCAGACAAATATTTTAGGCTACTCACTCACGTCTATATTTCCCTTCTGGGCCCTGATATTGTGGTTAGTCCCCTCTGTGTATATATATATATATATATATATATATATATATATATATATATATAGTAGTTACACCCTTCTGTGATTCCCATATAGTATATAGTTAGGCCCTCACTCTGTGCCTCCATATAGTAGTTAGGCCTCTCTGTTCCTCCAATATAGTAGTCAGGCCCCAATCCCTGTGCAGGTAGCCCACCAGTAGATAGTTTCCCGAATGTAGTATCCTTAATGTAGCTAATTCCACCATAGGTAGGTAGGCATCCCCCCGTAAGTACCCTCCCCCCATTTGTAGTATTCCTCATGTAGGCATCCCCCCGTAAGTAACCCCCCCCCCCCCCTCTTGTGGACAGAGGTAGAGTGCTGCCTGCGGCCACAGGAGTGATTTGCGAGAATGTTGTAGGCCCCTACTCATCCGAAAACCCCAAATGCTTCCTCCTGGCAAAATATAATAACACTCCCCCACTCTAACACGTAAGATTACAGATACAGCAGCACAGTAGCGCATCTACAACTACAGGCACCCAGGAGGACTGGAGGGAAGCTGAGGTGCCAGCGCCATGTTCTTTCATTAACATTCTTGTGGTTATAATAAGGCTGTGAGATGGCAGCGAGCAGACAGCCGGCAGCCGTGGGCAGGAAAGACGAGACAGAGCTGGTTCTGAGGGCCGCTCTGTAATCTCATCAGATGGACCAGCACCATGGCGGGAATCCTCCTCCTCCTGGCAGCCTCCGTGTGTACAGCAGCCGAAAGGTGGAGCAGTCACTGGTAGCAGTCACCAAAATCATGTACTGTGTGTGAATAGACTAGACAAGCTGTGTGGTTAGCCATATTATATATATATATATATATATATATATATATATATATATATATATATATATATATACATATATATATACACACACACACACACACACACTATGTATATACAGCCTACTACCTAGGCTGAGTCCCAGAATTCCAGGCGGTACCCGGGCGGTCTCCTCCTTCCCCTCGGACGGGAAGAATCAAATGCAGAAGGTTCAACAAGGTTCGAGTTCTATAGAACCTAAGATTTTCCGCTGTTGGATCATCTCTATGTAGCAGTACTCCAATAGGATCCCCAGCGGCAGCCACGTCCTTCATAAACAATTTATTGTACAGAACGATGTATTAAAAGGATAACGCATATCGGGACGGACCCCCTCACTATAGAGGAAGAACAGTGAGCGGTGGGAAAGGAAACAGGGGGCCGGGAGCACACACATCCCTTACTGCAATCACGTTATCTAATTATGGTGGATGGGGAAGATATGGATGAGCTTCTAGCTTCCCGTCTTTATCACCAGTATATAATACACATATAATACAGTGTATATATATATATATATATATATATATATATATATATATATATATATATATAGCTATGTATTATAATGTATACACTATCTGGAGAGAAGTACTGGAACTTGTACACATTACAGCTACAGGAGCTTAGAGACGTGTGATCCGTCCCTCCACAGAGCCCTGGGGTCTCACCTCTCCATCCGTCCCTCCACAGAGCCCTGGGGTCTCACCTCTCCGTCCGTCCCTCCACAGAGCCCTGGGGTCTCACCTCTCCGTCCGTCCCTCCACAGAGCCCTGGGGTCTCACCTCTCCGTCCGTCCCTCCACAGAGCACTGGGGTCTCACCTCTCCGTCCGTCCCTCCACAGAGCCCTGGGGTCTCACCTCTCCGTCCCTCCACAGAGCCCTGGGGTCTCACCTCTCCGTCCGTCCCTCCACAGAGCACTGGGGTCTCACCTCTCCGTCCGTCCCTCCACAGAGCCCTGGGGTCTCACCTCTCCGTCCCTCCACAGAGCCCTGGGGTCTCACCTCTCCATCCCTCCACAGAGCCCTGGGGTCTCACCTCTCCGTCCGTCCCTCCACAGAGCCCTGGGGTCTCACCTCTCCGTCCGTCCCTCCACAGAGCCCTGGGGTCTCACCTCTCCGTCCGTCCCTCCACAGAGCCCTGGGGTCTCACCTCTCCGTCCATCCACAGAGCCCTGGGGTCTCACCTCTCCGTCCCTCCACAGAGCCCTGGGGTCTCACTTCTCCATCCGTCCCTCCACAGAGCCCTGGGGTCTCACCTCTCCGTCCGTCCCTCCACAGAGCCCTGGGGTCTCACCTCTCCGTCCATCCACAGAGCCCTGGGGTCTCACCTCTCCGTCCCTCCACAGAGCCCTGGGGTCTCACCTCTCCCTCCGTCCCTCCACAGAGCCCTGGGGTCTCACCTCTCCATCCCTCCACAGAGCCCTGGGGTCTCACCTCTCCATCCCTCCCTCCACAGAGCCCTGGGGTCTCACCTCTCCGTCCCTCCCTCCACAGAGCCCTGGGGTCTCACCTCTCCGTCCCTCCACAGAGCCCTGGGGTCTCACCTCTCCGTCCCTCCACAGAGCCCTGGGGTCTCACCTCTCCGTCCCTCCACAGAGCCCTGGGGTCTCACCTCTCCATCCCTCCCTCCACAGAGCCCTGGGGTCTCACCTCTCCGTCCCTCCACAGAGCCCTGGGGTCTCACCTCTCCGTCCCTCCACAGAGCCCTGGGGTCTCACCTCTCCCTCCGTCCCTCCACAGAGCCCTGGGGTCTCACCTCTCCATCCGTCCCTCCACAGAGCCCTGGGGTCTCACCTCTCCATCCGTCCCTCCACAGAGCCCTGGGGTCTCACCTCTCCGTCCATCCCCTCTATATCTGCACTGGAACAAATGAAGGACATACTGCTGTCCAGGGAGACACAACAGAGGGAGTCAGAGACATGTAACAAAAAGACTCCATGTACTGTAATGTTTATACCTTTTAGGGGGTTGTTGAACTATGAAACATTTTTTTAAAGGGGTTACAGTTTCACTTTTAAATACAAATATATATATATATATATATATATATATATATATATATAATATATATATATATATTACTCACCTGCCCAACCCCCGCTGCTGGTTCCGTCTTGATGCACAGGAAGTGGCTGCTTACCTAGTCGCTGACCATAGTGCTGACCAGTCTATGCCAGTGATCAGCTGCAGGATGGGGATGTCCTTGTGATGAGATGTAGGGATCAGCAGGGATCGGATTTAATTTACAGCCAACCTGCCAACCTTTCCTATACCTGCTATGGCTTATGGCTGTGCTGCAAAGCTTGGTGTCATCTGCAGAGATAGAAACAGCCCTAGTACAACTACTACCCCCATCCTCTATAGCATTAACAAACAAGTTAAACTAAAGCGGGACCAGTCCTAGAACTTGGGGTACACCACCTATAACTCAGAGGAAAGAACATGTAAGTTGATCTGTGACATCCCTTTTTCAATTTTTATTTTTATAAATCTCTATGGATTTTTGCATATTGATAATAAGAAGACAAGGGTCACCAAAATCCCCGCCCCCCCCTTGCGCCCTCTTTCTGCCCCTTTTGTGATCTACAGAGGGAAGCACTTTAACATAAACTAAATTATGGGCAATTTACATAGGTGACTTTCTCTGCCAGGGTACATCCACGAGCGCTCACCACCACCCTTATCCTACTCTCTTCCCTTCATCCGTCTATTTTCCCCCCTTCCTAAGTTCCTAACACTCACCATACTCTTACACATCCCCCTCCTCTGAGCTGGGAAGGAATCAACTAACACAATTCTCCCTCCACATCTTCTATTTAGCTCTGCTGAATCTGGGCTGAACAGGCGCGGAACTACCACTATAGCAGCCAAAGCGACTGCTAAGGGGCCCGCCGCATCAGGGGGTCCAGTGGTCGACTCTTGCAATACACCGGGCCCCCTGAGAAATCATAATCTGCAGCACCCGGTGGCCTTCAGGGAGCTGCTTATATCCCTTTAACTGCAAGTGATCAAATGTTAAAGGTTATGACTACACATGATGGGTTTGTGGTCAGTCGGGAGGGGCCCACTCAAAAGTTTGCTATGGGGCTCTGCCATTTTAATTTCTTTCTTTTCCCCTTTGAGCTCAATTAATGGATATTGAACTAGAGTTCTTGGCAGACCACAAACTGTAAGGCTTTGTGCACATTGCATTATTGTTTGTAATTTGTGATTGCCTTATGTTCTGGCTCCGGCACCATACACCAAGGCTCCATAGGAGGGATTGATTATTGAAAAGAATTAGACCCACCATGTGGCCAGTGATAAGGTGCTTTATATATTGCTCTATAGCTATATGGGTCACCAATTTTTATGATAAGAAATATTGCCAGAGGTGACGGGGCTAGCCTTCCCAGAATACAAAAAATCCACAGCAAAAACATTCAATCATCATCATTGTAATGTAAATCTCTACTCTTTCTGGACTAAGTAGTCAAGTGGGTGGTCCTTAGTCATTGATAACACTCTTTATACTCACATATGCACAGATAGCTGTCAATCACTTTTCAGGACCACCCACTTGACTACATACCCTAGAATAAATAAATTACCAGTTATCCTAGAACTTTTCCCACAAAACTCTATATGACTGCTCTATAGCGTGACGCCTAGACTGCCTATTCAACGTGACAGGTTCCCTACGACAATAAAGATTTCTCTGATATACAAATAATCCCTGGCGGACTACTTGGGACAAATCTACACCAGATTTGTATCATTATATACGCATGTGATCGGGTGTAAATCATGATAAATATGGCGCAGGAGGAGGCAACGCCCCATCCCTTTGCTCGCCCATTAGGGAGCAGGCAATACGACTGATGTACTGATGTAGTGCACCTTGATAAATCTTCCCCTGATGCTGCGTTTACGCAGAGCGATAATTCGCCCAATCGCTCGTTTAACGATTTTGAAGCAACATTTTTTTTTTAACGATCAGCGTTTAGACGAATAAATCGTTAGAAAAATCGTTATTGTGATCGTATTAAGATAGCTTAAGCTCATCTCACACATTGGGTAAATCAGTGAAAGCGATCTGCGAATTTTCAGCAAACGACCAACGACGATTTGAGAACATGTTGAAAGATCAAAATGAACGATTTCTCGCTCGTGGCTTAATCGTTTGCTGTGTTTACATGAGCCGAAATTCAACTGATAATCGTTCTGTGTAAAAGCAGCATCAATCTTCTTTAAAAAAAAAATAAAAATTCAACTCTTTTGAGCGTCCTGTCTGCTCTGACATGCAGCTCTGGAGCTGAAGCGCATGGGACCGGGGAAGAAGCATGCAGAACGCAAGAGGTGACCGGGAATGTGAAGAGGTAATGTAAAAACTTACATGCACTGACATCGCTAACTATGTCCATGCAGCCCTTGCTGAAGGATTCTTGGACCGTATGATAGGCTCAGTGTACGAGCGCCGATCTAGCAGATTGCCGTTCATTTACCGTATTGATTGGCCCGTGTAATAGCACCCTTAGGCTGCAGGATCAGACTACACAAAGTCTGTCTGTAGTCTGTAGCCATGGAGACACATTTATAATCCAGACTATTTGCAAAGTCTCTTTTGCATTAGATTTATTTATTAGATGCTTGGATGTAGGAGAATTTTATATATATATATATATATATATATATATATATATATATATACACTGTTGTAAGTGGGGCTGTGTGTGGACTCCGTCACTATGACACATTGACAGGTAAAGCTCTTAATTTGTACCATCTGCACTTGCAGTGTGGGGTATGTGCTTCTCTGTATCCAGGAGTTAGTATATTTTCTTGTATCCTCTGCTGCTCTTTAGCTTCTATGTCACTTGCATCTGAGCAGCGTTTTCCACCTTTTCTTGCTCTAGTGTTATATGTTAGCAGTCGCAGACCATTGTTAGTCGTATTTGCATATTTATGTCTTTATGGTGTTTTTAATAATAAAATAATTTTTTCCTTTTTCCGAACTAATGTGAGTGGTTCAGATTTTTTCTTATTGGTGGTCGCTTATATAACTTGTATGTGACATTTTTCACCGGTTTTACCCTCTGCAGACTTCCTCTTTAAAGCAAATCTATCAGTAGAATTGCTCAAGTAGTGATTGTCAAACTTACGGATTGGTGCCGCCGCACGGTGACCCTCACAACAATAATCCACCGCCCGCTTCCTGAGTTATTCCTGTCTTTCTGTATACGCTGTATATGGTGCCCTGGAGGTGGGCCCAGTGTCCCACTTTCTCCTCCCATCACTGATGCCCCTCATTATTATTCATATACTGTATGTAAACATTTCCCTTTTGTGAATAATAATGAGGCACATCAGCAATGGGCGGAGAGATCAGTGCACTGGGCCGACCTCCAGAGCCCCAGACCTGCTAATTAGCATATACCGAAAAATGGGAATTTCTCTGAATTTCAATTCAGCACAGTGGCTGATCTGTAAGGGTCCTATTACACTGAGCGATTTTTACCGATTAACGACTAACGATAAACAATCGCAAACGAGCGAATGATTAGCGAACGGTTAACGATAATTTTAGGTTCAGATCTAAATCAACGATCAACGACACAGGAACGATTTTTCGATCGTTGCCTGCAATTACACAGAACGATTATAGTTTAAATTCGAACGATTTAAAGATTTTTCGCACGATACTTGTCCAGTGTAATAGGGCCCTAAGTTTATAAATATTATTGGAGCTGATAAGGGTTATCCAGGATTTAAAAAAAAAGAAACAGCTACTTTCTTGTAAAAAAGCGCCACCCCTCTCCTAAGGCTGTGTGTGGTATTGCAGTTCAGCTCCATTCACGTTAATGGAACTGAGCTGCAAAACCCGCACACCCAACTTGAGGACAAGAGTCATGCTGTTTCTGGAAGAGGGTGGTCATGTCTGTATAACCCCTTTAATTTTCGGTTGTCTGATTTAGTGGGTGGCGACTAGTTGCTTTAATAATAATAATAATAATAATAATAATAATAATAATAATTTTTATTTATATAGCGCCAACAGATTCCGCAGCACTTTACAATTCTGGGGGTACATACATAGACAAAAAAGAGACATTACAGAGATACATATAATTATCCATACATGAGGAGTGAGGTCCCTGCTCGCATGCATGAGCTTACACACTATCAGGAGGGGGTGCGAGACAAAATGGCAGAGGGGCAAAGTGCATCATTGTTCTTATGGTCCGGCCATCTTTATAAATAAGGCAGTGCGGGTAAGGGTGGGTGAACCTGTCACCAGCCAATGCCTGCATGCACAGGTCTAAGTGCTTAAATGCTTGGCGTGTGTGTGTGTGTGTGTGTGTGTGCGTGGTGGAGGTGTGTGTGTGTGTGCGTGGTGGATGTGTGTTTGTCTGTGTGTGTGTGTGCGCGTGGTGGAGGTGTGTGTGTCTGTGTGTGTGTGTGTGCGCGTGGTGGAGGTGTGTGTGTCTGTGTGTGTGTGTGTGTGCGTGCGCGTGGTGGAGGTGTGTGTGTCTGTGTGTGTGTGTGTGTGTGCGCGT
The DNA here is from genome assembly GCF_027789765.1 of Dendropsophus ebraccatus. NCBI lineage: Eukaryota > Metazoa > Chordata > Amphibia > Anura > Hylidae > Dendropsophus > Dendropsophus ebraccatus. The sequence goes on from NC_091468.1 coordinate 7,133,731, forward strand.
GGTGGAGGTGTGTGTGTCTGTGTGTGTGTGCGCGTGGTGGAGGTGTGTGTGTCTGTGTGTGTGTGTGTGCGCGTGGTGGAGGTGTGTGTGTCTGTGTGTGTGTGTGTGCGCGTGGTGGAGGTGTGTGTGTCTGTGTGTGTGTGTGTGCGCGTGGTGGAGGTGTGTGTGTCTGTGTGTGTGTGTGTGCGCGTGGTGGAGGTGTGTGTGTCTGTGTGTGTGTGTGTGTGTGTGCGTGGTGGAGGTGTGTGTGTCTTTGTGTGTGTGCGCGTGGTGGAGGTGTGTGTGTCTGTGTGTGTGCGCGTGGTGGAGGTGTGTGTGTCTGTGTGTGTGCGCGTGGTGGAGGTGTGTGTGTCTGTGTGTGTGCGCGTGGTGGAGGTGTGTGTGTCTGTGTGTGTGTGCGTGGTGGAGGTGTGTGTGTCTGTGTGTGTGGGGGGCAGGGGTTGAGGGTAGCAGTCACATTAGGGAACCTGGTAAGCCTGTTTGAACAGATGTGTTTTGAGGGCACGTTTGAAGCTTTGTGTATTGGAGGTGAGTCTGACAGTCTTGGGTAATGGATTCCATAGAATTGGTGCAGCTCGGGTGAAGTCCTGGAGGCGGGAGTGAGAGGTGCGGATTAAGGTGGATGTTAGTCGTAAGTCATTAGAGGAGCGTAAGGCACGGGTAGGACGGTAGACGGAGATGAGGGAGGAGATATAGGGAGGTGCAGCACTGTGGAGAGCTTTATGGGTGAGCAGGAGGACTTTGTATTGTATCCTGTGTTTAATAGGAAGCCAGTGTAGTGACTGGCAAAGGGGGGAGGCATCGGTATAGTGACTGGTACAGGGGAAGGCATCGGTATAGTGGCTGGCACAGGGAGGAGGCCTCGGTATAGTGACTGGCACAGGGGGGAGGCCTCGGTATAGTGACTGGCACAGGGGGGAGGCATCGGTATAGTGACTGGCACAGGGGGGAGGCACGGTATAGTGACTGGCACAGGGGGAGGCATCGGTATAGTGACTGGCACAGGGGGGAGGCATCGGTATAGTGACTGGCACAGGGGGGAGGCATCGGTATAGTGACTGGCACAGGGGGGAGGCATCGGTATAGTGACTGGCACAGGGGGGGAGGCATCGGTATAGTGACTGGCACAGGGGGGAGGCATCGGTATAGTGACTGGCACAGGGGGGAGGCATCGGTATAGTGACTGGCACAGGGGGGAGGCCTCGGTATAGTGACTGGCACAGGGGGGAGGCCTCGGTATAGTGACTGGCACAGGGGGGAGGCCTCGGTATAGTGACTGGCACAGGGGGGAGGCATCGGTATAGTGACTGGCACAGGGGGGAGGCCTCGGTATAGTGACTGGCACAGGGGGGAGGCATCGGTATAGTGACTGGCACAGGGGGGAGGCATCAGTATAGTGACTGGCACAGGGGGGAGGCCTCGGTATAGTGACTGGCACAGGGGGAGGCATCGGTATAGTGACTGGCACAGGGGGGAGGCCTCGGTATAGTGACTGGCACAGGGGGGAGGCCTCGGTATAGTGACTGTCACAGGGGGGAGGCATCGGTATAGTGACTGGCACAGGGGGGAGGCATCGGTATAGTGACTGGCACAGGGGTGAGGCCTCGGTATAGTGACTGGCACAGGGGGAGGCATCCGTATAGTGACTGGCACAGGGGGGAGGCATCGGTATAGTGACTGGCACAGGGGGGAGGCCTCGGTATAGTGACTGGCACAGGGGGGAGGCCTCGGTATAGTGACTGGCACAGGGGGGAGGCCTCGGTATAGTGACTGGCACAGGGGGGAGGCATCGGTATAGTGACTGGCACAGGGGGGGAGGCATCGGTATAGTGACTGGCACAGGGGGGAGGCCTCGGTATAGTGACTGGCACAGGGGGGAGGCATCGGTATAGTGACTGGCACAGGGGGGGAGGCATCGGTATAGTGACTGGCACAGGGGGGAGGCATCAGTATAGTGACTGGCACAGGGGGGAGGCCTCGGTATAGTGACTGGCACAGGGGGGAGGCCTCGGTATAGTGACTGGCACAGGGGGGAGGCATCGGTATAGTGACTGGCACAGGGGGGAGGCCTCGGTATAGTGACTGGCACAGGGGGGAGGCATCGGTATAGTGACTGGCACAGGGGGGAGGCATCGGTATAGTGACTGGCACAGGGGGGAGGCATCGGTATAGCGGCTGGACAGGGAGATGAGCCTGGCCGCTGTATTGAGAATGGACTGGAGAGGGGAGAGTTTAGCGGAAGGAAGGCCGATTAGTAAGGAATTGCAGTAGTCTGGAGGAATGAATCAAAGCAACAATTAGAGTTTTAGCGGATTCGACAGTAAGGAAGGGACAGTTTTTAGAGATGTTTTTTAGATGCAGATTACAGGAACGTAAAAGAGATTTAATATGAGGAGTGAAGGAGAGATATATCTCTATATCTCTATGCCACAGAGAGGCAGAAGCAGAATGAAGGACTTTACAAAGCTGTAGTAAGCAGTGCAAACCATAAATCCATTTCTTTTTTCAGATAAGATATAATTAGAGATGGGCGAACCAGGTTCGGGTTTGAGTCGATCTGAACCCGAACTTTCAGCATTTGATTAGCGGTGGCTGCTGAAGTTGGATAAAGCCCTAAGGCTATGTGGAAATCATGGATATAGTCATTGGCTGTATCCACGTTTTCCAGACAATCTTACAGCTTTATCCACGTTCAGCAGCCGCCGCTAATCAAATGCAGAAAGTTCGGGTTCGGATCGACTCAAACCCGAACCCGGTTCTCTCATCTCTAGATATAATATACATCTACATAAAACACTGTTACTGCCGCTCTGAAGGTATCACAAGATCACTAACTACATTAAATATTAGAAACTATTGAGTATACACAGAAATGAAGATGTTGCAAAACTATAAACAAGATATTATCAAGAGTCGTTCTATATGATTGCCAAGTCACACATCAGAACTCACGGAGGCGGCAGCTTTTGTTTTTGAATATTTGGAATACATCCATAGCTTTGGTGTGTCTGTATGCAACATGAGGATATTTGTCACTGGGTGACCTCATTTGCTGACAGCATGTGGACTATGTCACTATCCTTATTTACTGAACAGAAGAAGAACTCCAACATCTGTATTATTCACTGGATACTAGAAACACTTCAAAATTATTGGCACCTTGACAAAAAATTTACTGACAGTGAAATATTAATGAACCCGACACATAGAAAGCAGCTGCTAAGTCTATGGCACCTCCATGATTAATATTAGGTGAGGCTACTTTTTTGGGCTGGACAACCATGCTCTAGACCAGGGATAGGAGACCTTGGCTCTCCAGCTAAAGCTTTGGCTGTGCAGACATGATGGGAGTTGTAGTTTTGCTAGAGGGCTGGAGGTTCCCTCCCCCTGTCCTGGACAGAGCTTTACATACAGTTACTAGAGAGCAGCAGCCAGTGATGCCAGTGTCCACCTATATAAGACACTACATACAACACTATATAACACTATATAAAACACTACAAACAACGGACTATCAGGAAAAAATTTAAACAGCACCAATAAACTCTGAATCCGACATCAGGAGGCGCCTGCAGGTAATGATGTAACAAATTTCACTTAAAATGACACTTTTTGTGTTTTGTAAGCGGAAAGCCTCTTAACATGCAGGATAAATAGATTCTAATATAATAGGGAGGGATTACGGCTCCAGCCTGGTGTCATACTAATCCGGCACACTATAGACTAGGACGTGTTACTGACAGAAGCAGCACGGCCACAATCCCCAGCCGCCCCCGACACATGACATATGGCAGCATTATAAGGCCTTCTCTATCTCTCCACTGTATATGATAACCCGCTGCTTTTTATTTTGTATCATTTTTGTTGCCCAGATCGTCCACTTATAACATTCCCAAGCATCGACGTCTAGTTCCTCAACAGATGGGAGAAACTTTGAAAGCCGCCATAAATGGTGTAATAATAGGACGGAATTAGACGGTATTAGTGGTAGTATCTCTGAGTAATGCTGATGGAAACTGATGGATCGGCCTCTTAATAAGGGTATAAAAGGGAATAATCTTCCAAAACACACGGGGGAGATTTATTAAGCTAACCTGCTGATACCCCCTGAATGTGCACAGGGTGCTGTTCCCGTGCAGTTAGTAGATGAATTCACGGCACTGAGCACCGTTAGGAGTCCTGCCGCGCCCCCAGAGCTCAAGCCGGCCCACTCCTTCTAATGATAATCAATGGAGTGGGCAGGCCGTCGGCGCTATAGGGGGCGGGGCAGTGCTCCTAACGGTTATAAAGAGTTGAACTTGCAAGAAGCTGCTCAGTATAGCAGGGAAATATATGTCGGGTAACAGGGCTCCTTCTCCCCCGTTTCCGCTTCTTTTACCTCTCCATTTGGTTGCAGCGTTGCCCTCCATATCTGCGCTCTATGGGTTTTTCCTCATTCTACCACTATATGGTCTGAGCGCTCACAGAGAGAAGGCAGTCATGTGATTGATGGACACATTGAGCTGTGACTCTCTGTACTGGCCGGAACGCCTGAATTTAGTCTCTGTTTTACAACCAGCAAAAGTCAGAAAATCTGCTTTCAGGAGACTGGACCTGGATACAGTAAGTATAGGTGTTATATAGCTGCCTTCAGGAGACTGGGCCTGTATACAGTAAGTATAGCTGGTATATAGCAGCCTTCAGGAGACTGGACCTGGATACAGTAAGTATAGCTGTTATATAGCAGCCTTCAGGAGACTGGACCTGGATACAGTAAGTATAGGTGTTATATAGCAGCCTTCAGGAGACTGGACCTGGATACAGTAAGTATAGCTGTTATATAGCAGCCTTCAGGAAACTGGACCTGGATACAGTAAGTATAGCTGTTATATAGCAGCCTTCAGGAGACTGGACCTGGATACAGTAAGTATAGCTATTATATAGCTGCCTTCAGGAGACTGGACCTGGATACAGTAAGTATAGCTGTTATATAGCAGCCTTCAGGAAACTGGACCTGGATACAGTAAGTATAGCTGTTATATAGCTGCCTTCAGGAGACTGGATCTGCATACAGTAAGTATAGCTGTTATATAGCAGCCTTCAGGACACTGGACCTGGATACAGTAAGTATAGCTGTTATATAGCTGCCTTCAGGAGACTGGACCTGGATACAGTAAGTATAGCTGTTATATAGCAGCCTTCAGGAGACTGGACCTGGATACAGTAAGTATAGCTGGGATATAGCCGCCTTCAGGAGACTGGACCTGGATACAGTAAGTACAGCTGTTATATAGCCGCCTTCAGGAGACTGGACCTGGATACAGTAAGTATAGCTGGTATATAGCAGCCTTCAGGAGATTGGACCTGGATACAGTAAGTATAGCTGGTATATAGCAGCCTTCAGGAGACTGGACCTGGATACAGTAAGTATAGCTGTTATATAGCAGCCTTCAGGAGATTGGACCTGGATACAGTAAGTATAGCTGTTATATAGCTGCCTTCAGGAGACTGGACCTGGGTACAGTAAGTATAGCTGTTATATAGCAGCCTTCAGGAGACTGGACCTGGATACAGTAATTATAGCTGTTATATAGCTGCCTTCAGGAGACTGGACCTGGATACAGTAGGTATAGCTGTTATATAGCTGCCATCAGGAGACTGGACCTGGATACAGTAAGTATAGCTGTTATATAGCAGCCTTCAGGAGACTGGACCTGGATACAGTAGGTATAGCTGTTATATAGCAGCCTTCAGAAGACTGGGCCTGGATACAGTAAGTACAGCTGTTATATAGCTGCCTTCAGGAGACTGGACCTGGATACAGTAAGTATAGCTGTTATATAGCTGCCTTCAGGAGACTGGACCTGGATACAGTAAGTATAGCTGTTATATAGCTGCCTTCAGGAGACTGGAACTGGATACAGTAGGTATAGCTGTTATATAGCAGCCTTCTGGAGACTGGACCTGGATACAGTAAGTATAGCTGTTATATAGCAGCCTTCAGGAGATAACAACAAAAAAAATAATAAATGTATATTACAAACTTGTTTTGTATCACATCTACTATTGATTTAGATTTTGAAAGTTATAATGACAGGAAGACTTTAAGCTTTATTCTGGACACTGTTTTATCACTTAGCGGTGCATCGGACATTGTACCTACTCTTACGCTTTTATTGAATCAAAGGGTTTTTATTATGTCAGCCCCTCTTTTCTTACAATTTGTAAACCAAGAGTGCAGATTTACTGTATTTTATTATTGCGTTACTCTATACTATTTCTTTTGAGCTTTTATCATTGTATATGCCTAATTAACACTCATAAACACTTTTCTCTTGTTCTTTGATACTTTTTGGCCTGGGACTTCTCATTTTTTAAATTGGGGATTTGTTTAATGATTATGTTTGAAAAAAGGAAAAGGTCAATGAAGTCCAAGCTATAACCCTTCCGTGTTGGCAAAGCAACCTCATGGGATGAATGAAGATTGTCCCAACTCTAGTGAGACATGCATATCCTGACTCCCTCTACATTTTAACAGAAGAATGAATATGTTTAATGAGACAACCCTTACAGCATCATAAGTTCCATAGCCTCACTGCTCTTACAGTAAAGAATCCCTGTCTGTAATGATGGTGAAACCATCTTTCTGCTAGACAAAACGTATGGCCATTGTGGTTATATAGTTAGTAAGACGGAAAAAGACAAAGATTCAAGAAGTCTAACCTATAACCCTACTGTGCATCCTGAGGAAGGTATAATAAACCTCATGAGGCTGATGTCATTTGTCCCAACAATTAGGGAAAATTTCCTTCCTGACTCCAAGTATCTGTAAGAATAAATACCTTGTACAGATATAAAACGCATAACAAAAGCATCCAGCCCCCTCTTAAATTTGAATCAACCATCCTGTGACAGAGATTCCATAGTGTTACTGCCCTTACAGTAAAGAGCCCTATGGAGAGAAATCTTCTTTTCTCGAGCTTTATCATGGTTACAGGCCGAGGTGTAAAAGGTCACAAGAAAGATCCCTGTACTGTCCGTTCATATATTTATACATCGTATTAACAAACTGAATAAACCCAAATGTGATCATCTTCATGACGCAATCCACATCCACAGGATGAAAGGCAATTGTGATCCTTAATATTTTCCACATTTGAATAGAAAATTAAATCATTATAAAAAGCTCTTGACAATGGCTATGGTTTACAGGTAGAAAATAATAACACAATTATTTCCAGTTTTGACATGAATTTGGTGAATTCCCAGCTCTGACATGGACATGTCAAAAGAACCTACTGTAATGATCACCCTTCAAGCCATATGTGAATTTTTCAGTAGATAAAACCTCTTGAAGGTTATGATGTTCAAATAAAAAAATAAATAGGCCATAGAAATGAGGGGAAAAACTTTTTTTTTTTTTAAACTTTGAAGTGACACTGTTATAACTTTCACAATCTAAATCAACAGGGTATGTGATATAAAGCCGGTTTGTAATTTACATTATTATTTTTAGTTCTCAAGCTATATAACAGCTATACTTACTGTATCCAGGTCCAGTCTCCTGAAGGCTGCTATATAACAGCTATACTTACTGTATCCAGGTCCAGTCTGCTGAAGGCAGCTATATAACAGCTATACTTACTGTATCCAGGTCCAGTCTCCTGAAGGCTGCTATATAACAGCTATACTTAATGTATCCAGGTCCAGTCTCCTGAAGGCAGCTATATAACAGCTATACTTAATGTATCCAGGTCCAGTCCCCTGAAGGCAGCTATATAACAGCTATACTTACTGTATCCAGGTCCAGTCTCCTGAAGGCTGCTATATAACAGCTATACTTACTGTATCCAGGTCCAGTCTCCTGAAGGCTGCTATATAACAGCTATACTTACTGTATCCAGGTCCAGTCTCCTGAAGGCAGCTATATAACAGCTATACTTACTGTATACAGGTCCAGTCTCCTGAAGGCTGCTATATAACAGCTATACTTACTGTATCCAGGTCCAGTCTCCTGAAGATAGCTATATAACAGCTATACTTAATGTATCCAGGTCCAATCCCCTGAAGGCAGCTATATAATAGCTATACTTACAGTATCCAGGTCCAGTCTCCTGAAGGCAGCTATATACCAGCTATAATTACTGTATCCAGGTCCAGTCTCCTGAAGGCTGCTATATAACAACTATACTTACTGTATCCAGGTCCAGTCTCCTGAAGGCGGCTATATACCAGCTATACTTACTGTATCCAGGTCCAGTCTCCTGAAGGCTGCTATATAACAGCTATACTTACTGTATCCAGGTCCAGTCTCCTGAAGGCAGCTATATAACAGCTATACTTACTGTATCCAGGTCCAGTCTCCTGAAGGCAGCTATATAACAGCTATACTTACTGTATCCAGGTCCAGTCTCCTAAAGGCAGCTATATAACAATGCTATACTTACGGTAAAATACCAGAGCGCACACAGTGTAAAAAAACTGTGTAAAAAAAATAACATGACATAATTTAGGACCATGCATTATGTCTGTTCTTTGACTATTATATAATACTTTCATAAAATAGTGTGTGAACATCTCCTAAAGGTATGCTGACATTACGCAGATTGTCTATCAAATACAATCTTCCAAAAAAAACCAAAACCTATGTATTTTAAATTATTTGTAGATCGGTTTCAGAAGCTCAACAGCGCATGTGCATCGTGTGAACATACTTTAACAGAGAGGGTACAATATCATATAGATTTTAAACTGTATACTGTATCTGTCTATGCTCTATAGCTCAGATCTTATATTATATATGTATATATTTTTTAGAATTGACAAAGGGCCAAGTAAATATAACACCATCTGTTTCTTATTTCTTCTCTGTAGCGACGTCTGCTGCATAATCCTAATGTTTCTAAGCTTATAAGAACCGACATAAGTCGAGCGATTACGCCCTAAGTACTGTTTAATACAGACGTCCACACAAGATACTTGCACACAATTCCAGGAGGTTATTTTATGAGCGCTCCCCTCGCCTCTCTGACATTTATTGTCAGGGAACAGACTGTTAGATTATACCTGGCTCTGCCCCGTTGCCGGACAACTTATTGTTAGAGCCATAAATAATTAAGCCTCGGCTGATAGAGTTGTCTATGATTTCATCCGCGTAGAATAGAATATATTTTAATGAGCAACGAGAGGCCGGGGTGCGACTGTACAAAATAGCCGGATTCTTTGCCGCGTTCCATAACAAATAGTCGCCGGTAAATTATTTTACAGAACGCGGTCTCTCACATGTGTCAATAAAAAATACATTTATCCCCCGTTTGCCTGAATACAAAATGAAAACGATATCACGGGAAAAAAAAACCTGCTATTTCTTTCATTTCACAGGATTGTATAATGGCGGAGAAAGGTTAACACTTCTGCATAATTTCTTTTGGGAAGTAGAAGGAAGATCAAATTGGAATGCTGGATAAAAGGACTTTATATGTTTCTTAAAGGAAAAATAATGGTTATTTGAGCAAGATTATAGTTCTAGATTAGGAAAATTGAGAGCTTGCTTAGCAAAAGGCTTCTGCCTGCGAACGGCTGCTCTTTCATGGAGGTATTCTAAAGGAAGATGTTATCTCCTAGTATCTCAATAGAATGCCTTTCACTGACTTAAGTGGAAGTCAAATCTGCATTACAAGGGTGGATTGCTAGAACAGAGAGATAATTTGCAGGAAATGCAAAAATATCTTATCGGGGTGACGGAGGGGTTTTCGACATGGTTACATGTTAATGACATCAACATTCCCACTTCATACAATCCACATGCACTGAAAAAGGGGGGGCTGGGGAACAAGGTGAGAAAGCGTCACAGGCCACCCCGGCATTATGTGTGCAGGTTTAGATGGGGATATCTTATGTGGGAGTCATGGATATGATAAAGGATATAAAATACACCTTGAGTCTATAGGGTATACAGTTTATTTATTTAAAAAGTACAAAATGTATCAAATTTACAATTACTAAAAACTTGATTGAAAATAAAAGTATTAAACATGAATATTATAATTGCAGGTTTCTTCTTATATTACACCAAACCAAAGTGCACAACTTTCAGGGAGCCGCCGCCGCCGCCAGGGTCCTGAAAAAGTCAAAGTGATGCATTTCGCTAAATCAGAAAACTAAGATTATGTTCACTGACATTAATGATACCTTTATGGTCTACATATTTTCATGTGTGAATTTTAAATACAATTAAAGGGGTGTTCCAGTTAAATTCCATATTTTTTTTTTACAATTTTTTAAATTAAGTTATATAATTTTGTATACATTATTACCAATAGCTGTGTCAGGAACTGCGGGACTGCTCAAGCAGCTGCAGCACTGCTGACACAAGCAGCTTCCCAAGTGTAATGTCTATTTTAACAAGAACATGAATCAGAATAGACATCAGGGGAGGCTCGGCATCACTAGCATTAGGGATATTTAACTGTGCTGGGACCAGGGCTTGTGCAGCCCGGCAGTTTCCAATAGCCACTGGTAGCAGCAGAGGAGACATGTTGCCCCTTACTGCTGCCAATCAATGTAAGGCTGGGTTCACACTACGTATATTTGAGGCTGTATGTTTGAGGCTGTATAGCAACCAAAACCAGGAGTGGATTAAAAACACAGAAAGGCTATGTTCACATAATGTTGTAATTGAGTGGATGGCCGTCATTTAATTGCAAATATTTGCTGTTATTTTAAAACAACGGCTGTTATATTGAAATAATGGAAGTTATTTACCGTTATATGGCGGCCATCCACTCAATTTCACCATTGTGTGAACATATCCTTTCTGGGTTTTCAATCCACTCCTGGTTTTGGTTGCTATGAGGACCTGACATGAGGACCAAATACAGCCTGAAATATACATAGTGTGAACCCAGCCCCCAGATGTAAAACCAAATCACTTTATACTTTAATTTAACACAATAATACTAAATTTACGGTCGTAGTTATATTTTATCATCTTCTCCCAAAATCATTAAGATATAATGCGCTCACCTCTCTTGCTGAATCCTCTTCCACTATAAAAGTAAAGAAATACAAGAAAACATCATAATGGAAATATTAGACCCTTTCACTGCTTGACTTACTACAATAAAAGTCTCTCCAATAGTTTTTGGTGTCAGGATGTGTTACACTTTATCAGGAGAGAAGATACCTGTATAAGAGCAATGACGTACAGGCGTACCTGGTGCTGCTAGAGTCCAGGAAAACAGGGATACAGCCTATTGTCTATGGCATGCAAAGTATATGTCCTGCTCCACCAAAAAGTAGTTTCTTTTTTTAAAGGAGAACTGTTAGCAGGTTAGACGAATCTAAGCTGCGGATATCCTCGTATTGCACGGAAGACGCAAAGAAGGATCGTATGTCTCTTCCCTTCATTCTCGGCGCTGTTCCCATGCTGTTAGCAGTGTAAATGATCCGGAGCACCGTTAGGAGCACTGTCCCGCCCCCAGAGCAGAGGCCGAGTCTTTGGGGGTGGGGCAGTGCTCCTAACGGTGCTCTGGACAAATTACACTGCTAACAGCAACAGAACGGCCCTGAGGAGGAAGGTAAGAGACATACCATAAGAGATATACCATCATCCTCAGCACCTCATGCACAATAGGGACATAGTTCCCTTTTAAAAAGTAAATGCACCCTAGTCCTACAAGTCAGGTCCTCTCAAAGAAGGGTAGAAATGTATATATTATAAAGTTACTGAATATCCTTCACCAGACGTCTGGTCCCCACTAGGGATGGTGTTCTCAAAGAGGTTATATATATTGGAGAGGATTCCTTGTATAGAAAATAAAAAAACTCCACTAAGATACAATAGAAAAAGGCAATTGACATTTACAGCACAAACCTCTGGTAGGTTGAACCAGTAGCTGCCAGGTGGACAATAACACATCTCAAGATGTCTTGCAGCACTTCACACAACTTAAGCCCATGAGTGTTTTTCTTTCTGGGTGTGGGCGTTTGATGCTTACAGTATGCATCTATGACTATAAGACTTGTATGAACATGACTGAAGTAACAAGTACCCCTTGGACATGACCAGTCCCATATGTCCGACCCCTAACATGGCACATGCCGTCAAGGTATACAGTATACACAAGCAAAGTACTCCACTGTTTGTATCGGTTAAAGAGGTTGTTCAACGTTCACCAAAATTTTTTTTTTTAAATCAACTGGTGTCAGAAAGTTATATAGAGTTGTAATTTACTTCCAGTACTTTTCAGCTGCTGTATGTCCTGCAGGAAGTGGTCTATTTCTCTCCAGTCTGATACAGTGCTCTCTGCTGCCACCTCAGTCCATGTCAGGAACTGTCCAGAGCAAATCCCCATAGAAAACCCCTCCTGCTCTCCAGACTGGAAAGAAACCACTTCCTGCAGGACATACAGGAGAGGCTAAATACTGGAAGACTGGAGATTTTTTAATAGTAGTAAATGACAAATCTCTGGCACTTTATGATACCAGTTGATTTAAAGAAAATTATTTAGTGAACTACCCCTTTAAGGTGATAGGAAATGAAGAGTAACTTGTAAGAGGAAATGTGCAACGTTCAATCAATGAAGGTTCACTATGCTGAATGAGAAGAGCAGACTATTATACGAGACTGCTATGGGGAGGAGATGTAGTTATATTGTGTGGCTGCCATCCTGACAGGGCAGTAATGCATTTGACCTGAAAATGTAAATGTTACTGTAGAGAATGTCATGTCTAAAGAGCCGATGTTGAAAGGATAGTCTTAAAAAAATGAAAGACTGTCAATGCCTGAACAGGATGTAGAGAGCGACCTGGGAGCCGGGGATAACACACCCTTCCCTTTCTCTGGCTGAAAGTGGGAGCAAGTCAATAGATAGTGTTTGCCAAATGACATAAAGCTTATGAAAACGGCATTTTTGAAGTGCAAGATTATTCTGACTTCAAGCTAGAACTTTATGGTTCATAATACGGGTACGGTGTTAGCAGACACAACAAGATTATTCCTCGCAAGAGGATATTGGCAGGATCTCTGCACTGCACAGAGAATACACAGGAACACCCTGAGGACATCTAGTCGGCAGGCAGGTGCTCGGAGGACGCTGGATGATTGGATTTCTGCTCCAAACACGGGACACCTTCTGCACTCCGCTTCCATCTAGCAGAGCACCTCTAAATGGTCCTTCATGTCTCCGGCCCTTTCTTCTCTGTAGTTCATCAAAGCTTAACATTTACAACATATTCTCAGTTTCTTCCTCCAAGTCTAAGACTCCTTTACTCAACGAGGAGGAAACAACAGGGGCCCGATTCACGGGCGGTTAACAATGTGATAGCAATCGATAGAGAAGTGGAGAAAAGGTTTCATCCAGTAAGCCCACCAATCCTCCGGATTCTATAGAGGATGGGAAACCCTATACGTGTATCTTACAGGAGCTTTGGAGCAAATACATTAAACCGTGTATTTTTTTTAATGTTATTTACGGATGTGTCCTGTAGTTATTTATACCGTTTTATAGCTGTTAGTTTAGGTAAGGACTCCAGTCTGTTAGTTTAGGTAAAGTTAGGTTAGTTTAGGTAAGGATTCAAATTGGTCATAAGAAAAATTTAGCAAAATATCACAACATGCTGTCAGATCCCTGAAAATGCTTCATTTACATAACTACAATATCTACATAACAATATCATTTTGTAGTTTTCAGTGTCTTGAACGCTGTTTTTATTTAGCAAAATGAAGAAAAAAAAGTAATGGGCACTCACCGACCTGTCCCAGACCGGAGGAAGCGCTCTGTGTGCGAAACGACTGCTGTCAGTCAGTGAGGACACACCTGCTTTAGCCTCTTCCCTCCCTGCATGTATGATACTTGCTTAATAAACTGAATCATTAATGCATCGGATTGGTGGGTGCCTGTGACTTTTTTTCCCGTCATTTTGCTAAATTCTTACATCACTGGAGAACCACCTTATTGTGTGTACTGAAGCCGCACGGCACTGCCTAATTCCATATATATAGAGCCTAGGTGCACGAGAACTGATTATAGTGCTATTCCCTCTCTTACCAGTGTAACTGGTTTTATTTTACTGGTACACTTCCAATTCAGCAAGAGAGGCAGATGAGAGACAGTAACAGTCTATGCTCCCACTACAGAATTATAGCAGAAAAAGTTGATAAATAACATCAATATTGACAGGTGGATGCCTATTCCTGCTCAGATCCTGTAGTGAGAATATAGAATTTTACTGTCTTTTTTTACTCTTCCCTGAACAGTCAGTTTGGCGGGGACTCCATGTAACCCCTCGATCACCTAGCCAATCTTTGTTTTTGCTTCTCATGTTTAAAAGGCCATAGTGCTTTAATATTTTCACCTAAGTCCCACAAGAGCGCTTATTTTTTGCAACACCAACTGTACTTTCCAATGACACACTTAATTTTTCTATAAAATATGCTGCAAAACAGAAAAAAGTTATTTGTGCAGTTCTGCTTTAAGATATTTGCCATGTTGTGACATGACATGATACCTATTGTTCCTCAAGTCACTGCGATTACAAGTCTATAGAGCTTTTTTTTTATTGGACTTTTTAATCATTGATAAATGTGTTTATATTTGCTCTATTGTTACCCTTATAACACCTTTATTTTTTGATCTATGGGGCTATTTGTGGCATCATTTTTGCGCCATGATCTGTACTTTTCATCTATAGCTTGCTTGCATAAAAGTGACTTTTTTGATGATCATTTTTTTCTGGATGTGATGTGACCAAAAATCTGCAATTTTTACTTTGGCACGTTTCTGATAAAGCAGAAAAAGGGGGGTGATTTATACTTTTATTATAGGATGGGATTTTTTTCTATACATTACAAAACCCTTTTCTTTTTCACTTATTTGTAGTCCCACATCCCATGATTGCTCATAGAAATCAATGCAATACCTATGTACTGCATTGATCGATGTTCTCTTCACTCAATTGCTATGGGCTGTTAAAGGCAGCCTATAGCAATCCCAGACTGAAGTGTTTTAACACCATTTAAATACTGCTGTCAGTTCAGTGTGTGTGTGTTGAATGTGTGTGGACAGGGGCAATAATCATACTTGGAGGATGTGAATATGAGGCTCGGGGGGCATGTGTGTGAAATTGGAGCTGTGGGGATGTGAATACAAGACTAAGAGGGTGTGAATCAGGTTCAGGGGAATGTCTTCAGGATCGGATAGGTGGGCACATATGTTATGTTATTTGATACTTGGCCCGAATACTTTATCAGCAGGTGGATGACCCCATTACGTTTTAAGCAGAATATTTTGCACTCAGAATTCTCCTATATCCCATTTACTGGGTAAATACAGTAGGGTGGAGTAATCATTTCCTTCTTATAAAGTGTCTGGATCTCCTCCTCTCAAACCTCGTACAGGACTTCATATAAATAAATGCATTTATGAATGATGTAAAAATACAAAAAATAAATAAATAGTGGATAGCATCTGCCTGTTTATAAGAGACAATAGCGGCAGTGGCGGAGTACCTCCCTGCATTTCATTCCCGGACTCCCCATGCACAAATAGGAGTAACATTAATTTACACTGCGCTGTGCTGCCTGTCCTAAATGTGTCTCTGTAATAGCGAAATAGATCTCTTAAGGCACGGTCCATGTCAGATAAAGCAGACATTGTGTGTGGCTTACATAAGATACATCCAGCTCATTCATTGCTCTCCGCAGGCTTCCCCAGCTCCCCCTGGTAACAAATTACATCACTCAAAGCATTAAACATCCACTTTCTGATTCATACCCCGATTCCAAGGTAGCGTTTTATTCAGAGATTCCGCGTAGACTTCAATTCCAATCTCCTTCTCTATGTGAACTATTTGTCTGTCAAAATACAAGAAAAAAAAAATACAAGAAAGAAGCGTTAATAAAGAGGTCGATCATCGGAAAGAAGCCTTTTATTTGTTTATAGCGCTGAGTGACGGACACGCTTGGTTCGGTCCGCCCTTTGTCGAGAGGCACAGCGTTCTGTCTGACCATATTCACTTTGCTGACTGGACTGTGGCCATGATGGCTCCAAGAAGATCAGTCTGCACCGTCCAGCTGGGAGGAGATGGACATTGCGCTCTTTGTGTCGCGGTGCGAATGACATCATTTCAGGGCCGGTCAGGATATTATTGGCATGGCTAATGAACAACACAGTCCTCAGCACCGTCATCTACAAATACCAAAGTCCTGGCGTACGCTGTAGTTACACAATATTCTGTGTGAGTGTGTGTGTTTGTGTGTAGGTGTGGGGGGGTGTAGGTGTAGGTGTGTGTGTGTGTGTGGGGGGGGGGGGGGTCATGCCACCCTTTTCTCTTGTTTTCCAGAATAGAGGAACTTGGTGTCTTCCTTAGGTGGGAAATAAGGACAACAAGGTCTCCTGATCCGGAAAGCAAATGGAAGGAACCAACACCGTTGGGGACTGGTTTAGTTTTTGTCCCCCTTTTGTTCTATGTACACCTTTCTTAATGGCTTTTTTTTAGTTAACTTTATGGTCCCTAAAGAAAAGCATAAACATTATTGAGAGTTACAGTATATAGACATATCCAAGGTTTGCATATATTTATACATGTATTTTTGGGTCAGACAAGCCAGAGACTATAGGTTCAACCTACAACAGTGAGCGCACACTGAATAAATTGAAAATAAAGCAGATGGAGTGCGAGCTACTTCAATAAAAAATACATGTAATAAACCAAAAAAGCAAGCCTGAAGGAAGAAAATGCTCAGCACATCCGAAATAATACACAAAATATACTTTATTAAATAATTGCAGATAAAAACACAAAAAGAAGAAAGAAGCTGTATACAGCGATTAAAACCAACTACATTCAGTCAACCCTCAAACCGAGGTCCTCCACATGAATAAATCATGCTTTGAAGGTCCAGCACCCCTCACTGATATCAAGATACAAGTATACAATGCATGCATAGGTAATGGTACAAAGCAAATAACATATAAAAATGAAACATACACACAATGACCAAACACATGCACTATTGTACAAACCAAGATAAAGGAATAGTGGAGGGATGAGAGTGACCCCGGTGCTACCCTTGCCCACGCGTTCCGTCAGCAAGTTCAAGCGACCCCCCCGCCCGTCCCGTCGCCCACCCGTCCGGTCCGAGGCCCTGTCCTGCCAAAGCGCCTATTGAGTTCTGTTGAACACAAACCTTAATTTAACTGCCCTGAAAGTAAGCGGTGATCCCCTTTTTGGGGACCGTTTACAGCCCAAAATATGACTTAATGTTTGAACTTTGATGTATAATTTATAATTTATAATTTGGCTCATGATATGCCTCAAATCAAAAAAGGCAAAAAATACTTTTGTAATTTTTTTTGGGGGGGGCAAATTTTTAATGTAACAAACAGCTTTTTTTGAGCTGTAAAATGACTACTTGAAAACCAGTGTGTGAACATAGCCCGTGAGTCCATACACTGCGATCCTCTCTGATCAGAGCCGGTACAGCGCCGAGTCCTTTTCTCCCTACCTTCCAGCGATCACTATGATTCCTCAGAAGTTTTCTGGAATTACGGCTACACAGAGGACAGAGCTCACACACTATTACCTGCTAAGTTGGAGGCGTGCTCCAGTTACACAGCGGCCCCGTTCTCCATGGTCGGTGTTAATGTGTCAGAGGACAGCCGGCATTAGACATGCTCATTGCCGTATTCACAATATGCACACTAGCTTGGCCAAGCCGACATATGTGGAGGAAATCTGATTTCTGCCAAAGAGCAGCAACTCATTATTTTGCATGCTCCCAAAGGTTAATGTGTACTGAGTGCATGGTTGGCGATACAAAGGCACCGATCCATCTTTACGCATAGCAGTTAATTGGAGTATTTGGATGACAAAAGATTATGAAAACATGGCAGACAGAAGCCATATTGAGCCTGACAGAGCGATGATGAATGAATTTAATCTACTACCCATACAGCCTGGTGGAGAGACCTATATGCTGTACTGGTTAGCACACTTTCCAGAAGCTTTACCTCCTAGATAGAGGACTTTATTTTCCACTTTAAGTAAAATCTCATCTTTTTCCTGTACAGACATGACTGATACCATCATCTCTAATATAGATGACATCCTCTTTATAGGGAATGTGTCATCAGTAAATGACTTACTGTATAAATTATGTTTTTTTTGAGACATTTTTTTTCTAATGTTCCATTTTTCCATCTATATTATATAATAATCCTGATATCTTGCAGTTCTCATTCTCACCACTGGGGCTAAAACTAAGCTGAGACTTCCTGTTGTGTCTGTGGTGATAAGAGGAGGCTGCTGTAAAGTGATCTGTGCAGCATTGCAGCGTTATGTGACACCAGTAGGTAGAGGAGACGATAGCAGCTCCCTGTGGAATGACCTCCTCA
The DNA here is from genome assembly GCF_027789765.1 of Dendropsophus ebraccatus. Lineage (NCBI taxonomy): Eukaryota > Metazoa > Chordata > Amphibia > Anura > Hylidae > Dendropsophus > Dendropsophus ebraccatus. The sequence goes on from NC_091468.1 coordinate 7,152,108, forward strand.
CTGGTCACAGAGCGCGCTCAGTAATGTCTCACATTCATCTCAAGGGGACAGAGTCTGTCTATTGTTGTCTATGTCCACGAGGCTTGTTGTAAAGCATGTTACTGAATGCTGTTAAGAACAGCCATGGCAATATGGCCGCCCCCATAACAATGTACAAAAGGGGAAATAAAAAAAAGTCAGAAAATAGAAACATTAGAATAAAAGAACAAGTTTTAATATCGGACTCTAATCAGTAACAGAAAATCTAGGTGACACCTTCCCTTTAATATATAGCACAGATATATTGCATTCCAACTCTCACTGTTTGGTGAAAGATTAAAAAACAAAAGCATCTAGAGGTGAAGGCTCCCTGCGGTGCATTCACCTAAGGCTGGGTTTACATATATAAGTTGGCATCAGTTGCGTTTTTTGCCTAAAAACTGACCACAACTGATGCCAAAAATGCATCAGTTGTGATCAGTTTTTCTATCCTTCTTTTCATTAAAAACCATCAGTTTCCATCAGTTGTCATCAGTTTCCATCAGTTGTCACAAGTTGCTCTCATCAGTTGCCATTTTTTTTCCAAGTATGTTTTCCTGTCATTTTCAATGGGATTTGCGGGGGAGCTCACGGGGGCTATATACTAATTGGGGGAGCTCACAGGGGGCTATATACTACAAGGGGAGAGCGCACAGGGGGGCTATATACTACTGGAGGAGAAACAGGGGGGGCGATATACTACTGGGGGACCAAGGGGGGACTATAGGGGAGGGGGAGAGCACACAGGGGGAGAGATGTGTTTATTTTGTGCTACTATTTGCCTGAACGCCGGATGCCAGAGCCGAACGGCATGCGTCCTGCCCGGCGAGGCATCCGGCGCTCAATTCGATTGAATTGGTGCGGCGCCGCATCACCGGAGCGGCGGTCCGCCAGGACGCTGCAAGATGCGTCCTAACGCACCGACGGTCCGGCGATGTAGCGGCCACTAGTTCACCGCCGCACATTTTGAACGATCCCATTGAAAACAATGGGATCAGTTCAAAGATGCGTTTTCCGCCGCCGCACCGCCGGACATATGTAAACCCGGCCTAACTGTCATGTTATTATCATTCTTCAGAAATGAATAAGTATCAATAGTACAAGTGATTTTAAGAAACTCTGTAATAGGTTTTATAAAGCAAAAGAGTTTCCTTCTGTCCTTAGAAAGCTGCTTTCCTACCCCCCCCCCCCCCTCACTTCAGAAGAATTAGGATTTCTGTGTCCACTATGCTCTATGGAGGGGGGAGGGGGGAGTGAGCAAAGAGGAGGAAAAGCAGCACTGCACAGCACATCATCCTGCAATCTCATATCACCAAGCTCCCAGATAAGCACTGACCTTTTTGGCCTGTGAATCCAGTGTTTTAGGTGCCCAGACAGTCTCCAAACTGCACAGGCTGGTTCTCTCCTCTTTCTGCTCTCTCATACCCCGCCCCTCCACCCTCTATAGGTTATAATGGACTTAGCAAAGCCGTCTTTATTTTGCTTCTCTGTAATGAAGACGACTTTGCCTGATAATGAGCGGATAAGAAGTGTGTGTGTGTGTGTGTGGGGGGGGGGGGGGGGGGGGGCTGCAAGACAGCTTTTTGCCTAATAAAAAATCTATTACACAGTTTCTCAAAATCACTTGTACTATTGATTTCTGCAAAGCGTCAGTAACCCTTTCCATATATCTAAGAGAGGCATAGACACTGTATATAGGAGCAGATGACGTAACCCAGCTATACACTACTACAGTTGTTTCACTGATGGCGTTTTCCTTTGTTTGCATTGCACTTGCATTATAGATCCCGTATCTCTTCACCTGTTGTCTCCGAGGACACCAGATAGGACGCAGCGCGCAGAACATCAAACCGGACCTGCAGCTTTCTTATCCGCGCTCCCACATCTGGATACCATCTGCTTCACTTTTAACCACCTAGAAACTGGGATAGTGATTCACAAGTGGAAGTGACAAGGATTCCGGTTCTACGGGATTCCATCCTATCGGAATGATTGAAGTCATGAATGATTGGGTTTATTTCATCGTCTCAGCCTTGGTTACTTACTAAGCATTTTTTTATTATTATTTTACAGTAAAGCAAAGAAAAAAGACTGAGATTTGTGATATGAGACTGTGATATGTAAAGGAGAGTTTTAAGTTCTAGGTTCTTTGCTTCTGTCCCAGAAATCCCTAAAGGGACAATCCCCTCTCAGCTAATATAAATATACTTCTAGGACTCGACAAGTTAAATATTTTTGCACATACATTTATTTACCAAACTTGTTTCCTTCTCCTGATAGGCTGCTCTTCACCTTCTATTAACTACACTTTGTCTAGGTTACCGACCACCACTCTGCTCTAATAGCACTGCATAGGGTTAAAATATATATATATATATATATATATATATATATATATATATGTATGTATGTATATGTAGATAGATAGATAGATAGATATTGAACAGTATATATACATTATCTATCAATCCATCTCCTATCTATCTCAGTCTGACCACAGCTTTTAGAGCAGAGTGGTGGTTGGTAGCCAAGACAACGAGCTGTCAACAAAGGAAGGAAAAAAGCAGCATATCAGGAGACAATATCCATAGGGAATAAGTAATAAGACTGATCAGTGAATCTAGAGAATGTGGACAAGATAAAGCTCCATTCATTCTAGGGTCAATTATGTCCCTATTCTTGGGATCAGGGGGTCCCTGCTGGGACCCACACTAATCAGCTTGGTATCCCCTATCATATGGATAAGAGGATAACACACTTTTTCACAGGAAATTTTCAATCAGAATAAAATCCATATGTATTTTCTGGTAGTGTGACTTCCTTTTCTCTACCTGACAGAAGGGATCAATGAATATCACTTTTATCCCGTCCTCCATGATTGCTCCTACTGTTAAAGAGAACCAATCACGACAGGTTTTTTTTTTATTCCTGCATTTTATTCATTTTTTTTAATACAATTTTTGTAATTATAATTAATTTTGTAGGCCTGTTTTTCATTTATTCCCATTTTTCTTCACCGTTGCGCGCCGGCTCTTTTAAAAAAAACTGGCGCGCGACAGGAAACTCCTGGCATGCAGAGCGGCGGGCAGGGCTCCCACGAGCCTTTGCCCGCCGCTCTGTGAATACACAGCCATCTCACGCTATACAGCGCAAGATCGCTGTGTGTGTCTGTCCTGACTGGCCCTGTTAGTTTATTCCTGAAGATACAGATTGCCTTTGCAGTCTGTATCTTATACTTTACCTGATCTTCTCATTCGCTGCAGCAAGGCTGGCGCCGCCATCTTGATTATGTCACTTGCGTTCCAGCGGTGGAACCTAAGTGACGTAATCAAGATGGCGGCGCCTGCCTTGCTGAGCCGAAAAACAGGATTGGGTAAAGTATAAGATACAGACTGCAAAGGCAGTGTGTATCTTTATAGATAGATAGGGAGAGATGATAATAGGGGCAGTGAGTTTTAGGGGATAGGTTCTCTTCAAGACGTTAAAGGGGCACTCCTGCAAATAAATTTTTCTTTCAAATCAACTGGTGTCAGAAAGTTATATAGATTTGAAATGTAATTCTGTTAAGTATATACAAATGTATTATGTTAAAAGGAAGCCGAGGTTGATGGAGAAAGCCGATCCAGGTGGGAGAGATTGGGGACGGATTGCTGATGATAGCTGGGACAGTGCGATCAGTAATATGAATACAGTAGCACTAGGTGAGGGACATCGAGAATAGGCTGTATCTTACATTCTTTTTGTTTGATTCTGCTTGTTTTGTTCTGTATATTTATATTTATGACCGAGGTCTTTGGAGCACGGATGTCCGGGTCAAATTAATGCAATGTTCCTCCTCGCCATCTAAGAGCCATAGCGCTTTTCTTTTTCCACCTACAGGGCTGGTTGGGGTCATTTTTTTGCGAGATGATCGCTAGTTTTTATTAGTATAATATTGGTGTAAGAGAAAAATTTTGATCACTTTTTATAATTTTTTTCCTGATATATAATTTAAAAAAAAATCAGCCATAGAGCAATATTGTTATACAGTATTGTACAGTATTATACACTACAATATGTAAAATGTTTATTTATTTTTACATATTTTTATTTTTATAAAGGGCAAGGAGGTATTTTAAACTTTCATTTGGGCCTGGGGGGGGGGGGGGGGGGGGTTATAATGGTTTTTTAAATACTTTTAAACAACTTTTTCCGCAAGAGGTTTTCAGAGCAGGGCCACGCGGCGACCCCGCTCTGAGCCGCCGCGGTCCCGGGTGCCGTGTGTAGCCCAGGGCCGCGGCTATTAGCGGGCACGGTCCGATCGCTGCCCCCGCTAATACAGTAATCAGATGACAGCTGCATCCAATTACCCGATGCAGCACTTCCCTGGTGTCTAGTGGGGTGGATCGCTCCTCCGGGACTAACAATTCATTCTAAGCATGCCATTACCTTTTATTTCACCTTCCCCCAGTTCTGATCTGCTGCTTTCTGATGAAGACACAGAAAACTGTATCTGAGCTGTTCTCTCCGTCTCCCCTTCCTTTTGACACGGCTCATGTAAAAAAACATCCCTGACAGCTGTTTATAGACTGTCTGAAGCTGGTAGGGTAATCTCTGGTTAAGTTACTTGTGACCTTACTGTGATTAACCCTCCTGGCATTACAGAGTGCAGAAACAGTCGGCCAGGTTGGGCTCCTGGGATGTTATTTACATGAGCCATCTCAGAAAGGAAAGGGCAGCAGGGGGTTGAGTGCAGAGATGGACAAAACAGCTCAGATACAGTTTTCTATGTCTTTAGCAGAAATCAGCAGCTCAGAACTCGGGGAAGGAGGAGACAGATGATGAATTGTTAATTCCATGGGTGGGGGGTGATTCAACATATATTACCCAACCAGATAACCTCTTTAACCTAAAGCATTGCGATAATAACTACAAAACTTAAGATTGCCAGAGAAGAGGAGTGATAGCTGGTTCCTGATATCATCAGATACCTAAACTACTAAACTATATAGATAAATTATATTAATCATTTTATTAAAAAAACAAAAAACAAAACGTGGAGGAAAATGAACATTGTGTAGAATAATCACAGGCCATTTATGTTAATAGGAATCCTGTTATAATCAGAATAAGCAGTACGTTTCTTAGAATATCTAATGCCGTCTGACTACCATTAAACAAATCCTTCACAATACTTTTTTTTCTTTAATCTTCAGTAAAATTTCAGGCTAATCCCCCAGTATAATAAATGTCCTCGGGGGAAGGAGCCGGACAGAAGAAACCTTAAATACATATAATATATGCAATGAATGGGGTTATTACGCTCTTCACCTTGTGTATTTAGTTGACTGGTCGGGACAGCCGGCATGGGATGGCTACTGGGGGCGCACAGATTCCTCTTTATAATACACAGATGTTACTGGGAACCTAAAGTAGCCACCGAGAGAGACCAGATCCGTCCCTTGTCCCTGTGGGCTTTGTGTCTATACAGTCAGGGGCTGGGAAGCAGGTTATAGTAACAAACAACAACTATGCTCTCTGTCAGATTCATCCTAAAAGTTACCGGTTTTACAAAACAATTGAACCCCCCCGATTTTTTTTTTTTCAAATCAACTAGTCCCAGCAAATGCAAGAGATTTGTAATTTAATTCTATATTTTTTTTTTTAAATCCAATCTTGCAGTACCTATCAGCTGCTGTATGTCTTGCAGGAAGTGGTGTATTTTCTCCAGTCTGACACAGTGCTCTCTGCTGCCACCTCTGTCCACGTCAGAAACTGTCCAGAGCAGTAGCAAATCCCCATAGAAAACCTCTCCTGCTCTCCATACTGGAAAGAATACACAACTTCCTGCAGGACAAACAGCAGCTGATAATTACTGGAAGACAAGATTTTTTTTTTCCATAGAAGTAAATGAAAAATCTCTAGCCCTTTCTGGCACCAGTTGATTTGAAAGATTTGGTGAACAATCCCTTTAATTTTTTTATAGGGTTAAATCCCTTGCTGCTACTGTTCCTATTTCTCATGGGATGAATAGGAATAGGAATGAATAGGAAGAATAACAGCAGAAGAGCACAATGCAGGGGTCTCAGAAATGAGGCTCCACAATAGTTGTTTTATGGGTAATTTACTAAATCAGACATGTTAGGAGAGCTGCGCTCCGACTACTGGAGAAGCTGATGAAGAAGCTGAGGGAAGTTTTAAAATCTATGGATCCTATTAGGCAAAGTGATTCCCCCCCCCTCTGATTAACGATGGCAAACGGGTGCGAATGACCTGAAATCATTCACCATAATACACAGAACAATAGTCGTCAGCTACAATCGCAATTACAATTGTTTGTACTTTCTAGACTACAAACGGTCATAGTAACGGACAAACGGTGTGTACATACCCCGAAAGATCTGCGGACGATTAGCGAATGATTAAATTTCACTGTTGTTTTGTTTTTTTTGCAGAAATCGATAGTCCAGGCGATTTTAAGAAACTTTGTAATTGGGTTTATTAGGCAAATATGCCATTATCTGCATTCAAAAAGACTTTCCCCAGGTCGTCCCCCCCCCTCTCTCTCATCCACTGCTCATTATCAGGAAATCTCGACTTTTTTACCCCAGTCGGGCCCTGTGTAACCTATGGAGAGCGGAGGGGGGAGGAGGGAGATTAGTCGTCAGCTGAGAAAAAAGAATTACACAACGGGAGCTGTATGAAAGACGGTATTCAGAGGTCAGTGTTGATGTCACAGGAGATAGCCCGGTGATGTAGCTGTAAATTAACTCTTTGTTTTCCTGTTTTGGTGCCTTATCTCCCTCAACCCCTCCCCTCTCCATAGTGAACCATGAAGACAGGGGGGAGGGCTTCAAACTGATTTTTCATTATAAAAATGCATTTTTCGGCTAATAAACCCAATTACAAAGTGACACTTTAATGAGGATTTTAAATTCAGCTCAAAGGATGTGATCAATGACACATGAACACATTGTTGTTAGTTGCTTGATCGTTGCTGCATACACACGGGAAGATTGTCTCATACATTTGAACAATTTACCGATTTTTCACCCAATAATTTTCCCGGTGTAATAAGGCCCTAAGTCTGCCAGATTCTTGGTCTTGTAGATCAGCTTCTACTGACAACCGTGCAGGATCCTAGGCCGGACTGTGACTACAGCCCGGGAGCCATGACTACAGCCAGGGAGCCATGACTACAGCCAGGGAGCCATGACTACAGCCAGGGAGCCGTGACTACAGCCAGTGAGCCCTGACTACAGCCAGGGAGCCGTGACTACAGCCAGTGAGCCGTGACTACACTCCGGGAGCAGCAACTACAGCCCGGGAGCAGCAACTACAGCCCGGGAGCCGTGACTACACTCCGGGAGCCCTGACTACACTCCGGGAGCCCTGACTACAGCCTAAGAGCTGTGACTACACTCCGGGAGCCAAGACTACAGCCCGTGAGCCCTGACTACAGCCTAAGAGCTGTGACTACACTCCGGGAGCCGTGACTACAGTCCGGGAGCCCTGACTACAGCCTAAGAGCTGTGACTACACTCCGGGAGCCCTGACTACAGCCTAAGAGCTGTGACTACACTCCGGGAGCCCTGACTACAGCCTAAGAGCTGTGACTACACCCCGGGAGCCCTGACTACAGCCTAAGAGCTGTGACTACAGCCCGGGAGCCCTGACTACAGCCTAAGAGCTGTGACTACACCCCGGGAGCCCTGACTACAGCCTAAGAGCTGTGACTACACTCCGGGAGCCGTGACTACACCCCGGGAGCCCTGACTACAGCCTAAGAGCCGTGACTACAGCCCGGGAGCCATGACTGCAGCCCGGGAGCCATGACTACAGCCCGGGAGCCCTGACTACACCCCAGGAGCCCTGACTACACCCCGGAGCCGTGACTCTTCTTTCCCGACTCTGTGTAATGTGATCAGTCAGGCTGCATAGAGCCAGGACCGTATTAACAGCTGCTGCTGCCCTAGGCACTAAACCTGAAGACGCCCCATCTTGCGGAGCGTGGAGGAGAGTGGTTTCGCCCACATTCATTTCTCTACATGAAAAAAACATTGTCTGAATCGCATTTTTCCATGGTTTTTAACTGCTTAAAACATACATTTCCAGATTAAATCAATGATAAGAGCAGTCTGTATATTGTCTAAAGGAAATAGGTAGGTAATAGCTCCAGGCATCACAGCCACACCAGACCTGACCATACCTCCCCCCCCCTAAACACTCAGACCCGGACCGATCAAAACTTTTGACATGTCTCTATGTTGTCTCTATGACATCAAAAGTTTTGTAAAACGACAGGGACACTAACATAAAAACTTGATATAAACAATAGTAACATACATAGTAACATAGTAAATAAGGTTGAAAGAAGACAAGAGTCCATCAGGTTCAACCTAAGGAAATAGTACTGTGTTGATCTAGGGAAGGCAAAAACCCCTATGAGGCAAACGACAATTGCCCCATCACAGGGAGAAAACTCCCTCCCGACTCCAATGGCAACCAGAATAATCCCTGGATCAACGTATCACTGGAAATCTAATGCCCATAACTTGTAATATTATATTGGTCAAGAAAAGCATCCAGGCCTCCCTTGAACTTATTTAATGAATCGGCCATGACAACATCATGTGGCAGAGAGTTCCACAGTCGTACCGCTCGTACAGTAAAGAACCCGCGTCGATGCTGATGATGAAATCTTCTTTCCTCTAGACGTAGAGGATGCCCCCTTGTCATGCTTACAGACCTAGGAGTAAGGAGACCCCTACAAAAATCTCTGTACTGTCCATTCATATATTTGTACATTGTGATCAGATCGCCCCTAAGAAGTCTTTTTTCTAGCGTAAATAACCCCAAGCGTGATAACCTGTCCCGGTACTGTAACCCCCCCATTCCCTTAATGACCTTTGTTGCCCTCCTCTGCACCCGCTCCAGTTCAGCTGTGTCCTTCTTATATACCGGTGCCCGATGCTGTAGACAGTATTCCATATGTGGTCTGACCAGTGATTTATAAAGAGGCAAAACTATGTTCTCATCTTTAGCATCTATACCTCTTTTGATGCACCCCATTATTTTATTAGCCTTGGCAGCTGCTGCCTGGCACTGATCAATGGGTCACTTTCTGATTGACACGATTACCCTGAGTGTGTAAGGAGCAGGAAATTATTTAGCGGCTTCTTGTACACTCTTACATAAATATCTATTTTGCATCTTTTTTTATCAATACATTATAAGGCCATGTTCGCACACAGTATTTCTAGTCAGTATCTGTAGCCAAAATCAGGAGTGGAAAATTATAATGGAAAGATTTGCACAGTTTCTGCGTTTTCAACCCACTCCTGGTTTTGGTTAAAAAAAATATCAAAATACTGTGTGTGAACATGGCCTAAGGCACAAAACGTGCCAAATCTAAAAACAAAAAATACCAATGGGCATGGAAAAACAGCAGTGAAGGGGTTAAACAATACGTTATGACATACAGGAAATTTCTTTCAAGCATTACGCATATCTCGAGATACCAAGGCCCGGGTTGGAGATGCCACATGTCCTGTTTTTGTGCCAAGTTAAAATGCACTCAAAGACTTTGCGATGAGTAAACAAGGTCATTCTGGGATGGGCCAAGTCAGATTAAGGGAAAAGGATTGTCAAGCTTCCCTGTCAGCTAAGAGTTTGTTTTGGCGCGAGGAACGTCCAACTCTAGAGAAGACGTTTGGTGAAGTCTGGATGTCAGACGCCTCCTTTGTCCTCGGTATCTTAGGTAAAAGGATACGGGTCTATATATTTGTAGAAGAAGAGATCCTCGCTCTATGTGCAAATAAGGCGGAAATGGAAGATTCCGTTTTTAATGATCTTAAACTTAATAAACTAAAATGCTGGCAAAACAGAAGCAGTGAAATCCAAACCTCGGTGTACAGCTAATGTATCGCCTCTAAAGAAAGGTAAATTGTAAGAAGCTTCTCCTTTATCATTAAGTCTGTGACTAAAATCCCTTCATTGTGAATTAGTGGCTGAGACACGGTGCTGGCGCTTACAGTTATTTACAGGGGAAATGTATTGTTGGCCTATCCTCAAGGAAAGTCATCAGTACGAGATTAGTGAAGGTCCCTCCACCAATCAGCTGATCGCCTGAGCCCTGCTGCCGATGCACACAGTAAAATAGAGATGGAAGCAGACAGCGCCAAGCACTGTGCAGTGGTCAAGGCCGGTACTGCAGTTCAACTCCCTTTCACCACTATTCTTTTGGCTGATAGATATCCCAAACCCAGGTTCCTAATAAGTTTGACTAAGTATGCTTATGTCATCAGTAGCCTCTGCCAAACACTAGCTGGGGACACAAGGGCTTTAAAGGGGTAGTTCACAAAATAAAATCAGAAAGTGCCAGAGATTTGTAATTTACTTCTATTTAAAAAAAATCTCCAGTCTTCTAGTACTTATCAGCTGCTGTATGTCCTGCAGGAAGTGGTGTATTCTTTCCATTAAGACACGGTGCTCTCTGCTGCCATGTCAGGAACTGTCCAGAGCAGTAGAAAATCCCCATAGAAAACCTCTCCTGCTTTCCAGACTGCAGAGAATACACCACTTCCTGCATGACATACAGCAGCTGATAAGTACTGGAAGACCAGATTTTTTAATAGAAGTAAATTTACAATCTTTGGCACTTTCTGGCACCAGTTGATTTGAAAGAAAAAAAAAACATTTTTGGTGAACAATCCCTTTAAGAAGCTGTGTCCATGAGCGGACACTGTGACACCACAGGTAAAGCCATTATAAACCACTCACACAGAGAAATGCTAATATGTACTAACCAGGGCTGCCATTCTGCATGCCTCTGACTCATGGATGTCTGCATATCAATGTGTGGCTGTCAAACACATGCTGCCAACCCATTGCTGGAATACATGGCCATGACAGTAAGATAACAAGCCTAGGTCTGTGTCTTCCATGGGAAAGTACAATCACGTGTCACAGTGTTAGAGGCAACTTGTATGGATTTCTATGCAGACTGTAGGACAAAAACAATATTACCAATCTAAAGTGTACTGCACAGACATTATAGGAGGTTTGCAGTCGAAAAAAAATTATTTCATTAAATCTGAGCCCCCCTTTAAGGGTTTGTGAAGTTTTTAAAACTCCCTTTGCTGTTTTTTTTTTTGTCACTGAGCTTGTGCATGAAGCCTTAAAGGGAAAGTGTCACCTAAACTTTCTCTTACTGATTGGACTCAGATACTAAAACTTGTTGTTTTTTTTGTTATTCTAATCTGTTTCCATTGTCTGACTGTAATTTTTTTTATTTTCACTTTCGGTACATTGTTATGGGGGCGGCCATGTTGTGTGAGCTGTTCTTAACAGTATTTATTGACATAGAAAACAATACACAGACTGTCCCCTTTATATGAATGTGAGACATTACTGAGCGCTCTGTGACCTGTGATGAGGTCATTCCACAGGGAGCTGCTATCGTCTCCTCTATCAACTGGTGTCACATGATACTGCAATGCTGTACAGATCACTTTACAGCAGCCTCCTCTTATCACCACAGACACAACAGGAAGTCTCAGCTTAGTTTTAGCCCCAGTGGTGAAAATGAGAACTGCAAGATATCAGGATTATTTTATAATATAGATAGAAAAATGGGAAATTAGAAAAAAGTCACCAAAAATTCTTAAAAAAATCTGTTTAACATAAAAATATTATTTATACAATAAGTCATTTTCTGATGACGCATTCCTTTAAAGGGTTTGTCCAGAATTGTTTAGTTTTTTGTTTCTAATCAATCCTGATGATAGATGACGTCTGCCTTATTACTTTTTATCTTCTCCTGGTTAGCTGCAGTCACATTTACACGTTGTAGCCACAGTTGTGACTAGAGTTGAGCGAACCTGGAGCAGCTGGAGTCGATCCGAACCCGAACTTTCGGCATGTGATTAGCGGTGGCTGCTGAACTTGGATAAAGCCCTAAGGCTATGTGGAAATCATGGATATAGTCATTGGCTGTATCCATGTTTTCCAGACAACCTTAGAGCTTTATCCAAGTTCAGCAGCCGCCGCTAATCAAATGCCGAACGTTCGGGTTCGGATCGACTCGAACCCGAACCCGGTTCGCTCATCTCTAGTTGTGACGTCTCTGGCTCCTCCCTCTCCTTGTATATACTACTGTCATGTGACCTCGCTACATGACACTTCCTCTAATACATCTTCTGCTGTTGGCTGTATATTAGATTTACCTGCTGCCTGTGCCGCTTCTCATAGAGCCCCCAGACGACGTCCTTTCTTGCTGACTCAAAGAAAGATCCACAAAAGCTTCGCTCACATCGTCCAATCTATTCGCTGCCGCAAAAGACTCTGAAAGTCGACAAAAGAAACAAACAGTCTCATATTAGAACACAAGGAAAAACAGAAAACAAACAATCTGGGGGAATTTATCATTGTTTAGAAAAAGTTGCAAATTTTTGTGCAAGCACTTGATTTTGTACAAATTTTAATGGTTTTGGCTAGGGATGGTCTGAACCTGCCGAGGTTCTGGTTTGTACGAGCCCGGACTCTCGGCAATGATTCCCGCTGTCTTAAACCTCCGTGGAGAAGGTGGATAAAGAGGGAAGACCGCCTGGAAAACTGGGACACAGTCTATAGCTGTGGCTGTATTCCGGTTTTCCAGGCGGTCCTCCCGCTGTATCCACCCTCTCCACGGAGGTTTAAGACAGCGGGAATCATTGCTGAGAGTCCGGGCTCGTACAAACCAGAACCTCGGCAGGTTTGGACCATCCCTAGTTTTGGCCCCTCCAGTCTGTTCTGACAATAGGTCTCCGGGGACTTCTGTATTCTGCCGCAGCTAATTTCACAAATGTAACTATTTTTATAAAGTGGTGCAAAAAAGGCACAAATGGCGCAAAGCCACTCCAGTGCGGACCGCGGTTACAAATGCTTTAATGGGTGAAATGGTGCAGCCACTCGTTCACGCCAAATTTATGACGGTGCTTGGGCTATTCTGATAAATTTGGCGTGGAGGAAAAAACACTCTAAGGGTACGTTCACACCTACAGGATCTGCAGCAGATTTGATGCTGTGTTCAGTTATTTAACCCCTTAGCGACCCATGACGTATCTGATACGTCATGGCGCCGCGGGGGGTGTTCAGAGCGGGGTCCCGCCGGGACCCCGCTCTGAACGGCGCTGATCCCGGCTGACACGTGCAGCCGGGCAGTGCCTCTATTAGCCGGCGCGGGTCCCGTTGCCGCGCCGGCTAATTAAGCACTTCAATGCAGCTGTCAAACCTGACAGCTGCATTGAAGTGCTTTATGCACAACATCCCTGGTGTCTAGTGGCACGGATCTCCCGTTCTTCTGGCCGTGCCGGGCCTCAGCGTCGGAATGACGCTGATCCCGGCTCGGCAGTAGATTGCTATGGCCTGCAGCAGGCCATAGCAATCTATGACCGATCTCATGGATCTTTGCTGTGTATATACAAGCCCCCCAGGGGGGCTTCTAGTCCATGTAAAAAAAAAGTAAAAAAGTGTTTTTATTAATAAAAATCCCCTCCCCTAATAAAAGACCAAGTCACCCCCCTTTTCCCATTTTATAAATATAAATTAATAAATAAATAAACACATTCCTGATCTCGCACGGTAAACGGCGTAAGCAAAAAAAAAATCCCAAAGTGCAAAATTGCGCATTTTTGGTCGCATCAAATCCAGAAAAAATTTAATAAAAAGCGATCAAAAAGTCGTATATGCGCAATCAAGGTACCGGTAGAAAGAACACATCATGGCGCAAAAACTGACACCTCACACAGCCCCATAGACCAAAGGATAAAAGCGCTATAAGCCTGGGAATGGAGCGATTTTAAGTGACATATATTTGTTAACAATGGTTTGAATTTTTTACAGGTCATCCGATACAATATAAGTTATACATGTTATATATCATAGTAATCGTAACGACTTGAGGAACATGCATAACAAGTCAGTTTTACCATAGGGCGAACGGCGTAAATGCAAAACTCCCCGAAATCAAAACAAATTCGTTTTTTTTTCAATTTGACAGCGCAAATGATTTTTTTCCGGTTTCACAACATATTTTATGGAAAAATTATGCCTGTAATTGCAAAGTACAATTGGTTTCGCAAAAAATAAGCACTCATATACGTCTCTAGGTGAAAAAATGCAAGCGCTATGGACTTTTAAACATAAAATGGAAAAAGCAAAAGCGCAAAAACGAAAATTGGCTTGGACCTTAAGGGGTTAAATGAAATCAGCTGCAGATCCTGTAGGTGTGAACGCACCATAAGGGTGCCTTCACACGTACCGTATCGCTGCGTATTTAACGCTGCGTTTTAATCGCTGCGTGTTTGGTGCGATTTTTACATGCGAGTTTTTATTTTCACATGAAAATTATGTGAAGATCAAAACTTGCATGTAAAAATCGCACCAAACACGCAGCGATAAAAACGCAGCGATACGATACGTGTGAAGGCACCCTAAATGAAATAAGCAGAATAAAGACCCCCTTCCATTCGGAACAATTCTGATAAATTTTATGTTTTTACCTCCTGCTCCTTAAATGGTATATTTAATTTCTTATTACTTAAAATATTTATTACGAAAAAAATAAAAAATAAATAAAAAAGTTTGACAAATTATTGAGAGAAATTAAAAGTTTTAATAGGTTGGGGTCCAGGTGCTAAGACCCTCACTGATCACTGGAATGGGAGGAAGCATTAAGCTGATCGCTTGTCCTCCAGGTCTCTCTCCTTGCTGCAGGAGGCAGGGGATGCTGGGGAGAAGAAGCGCTCAGTTAAGTGCTTCTACCTTATCATTCTACCTATTATGGGGCATCAAGACCCCCAACGAAACGCTAGAAACACTTTAACCATATCTGTATGAAGCTAAATATGTAGGCAGAATTTTGAGAAGCTTATACATAGTTTTATGGGAGGAAAAGTGAAAGCAACATGATTTTATGGGTGATTGCAAACACGGTAATAGCAAATGTGTATAAGCTGATACAATAGATTGACTCCTCCTGTGTCCGGCCATAACAGTCCTCTCTCTCTGTTATACACAGTTATGGCTATCATCATATACTATGGGCAGCTAGATTTAACCCCTTAAGGACAGAGCCAATTTCCATTTTTGCCCTTTCATTTTTTCCTCCTTGTGCATAAGAGGCCATAACACTTGCATTTTTTCACACACTAGATACCCACATGAGCCCTTATTTTTTCCACCACTAATTGTACTTTGCAATGACAGGCTGTACTTTTGCATAAAATATTATATGTGTGGTTATATGTGTGATGAAATTGAAAATAAAACACATTTTTTTTTCACTTTTGTGTTTATGCCGTTCGCCCCAAGGGTAAAACTGAATGGTTATCTATAATCCTCAAGTCAGTACGATTACAACGATATGTAACTTGTGTAACTTTTAATTTATTTGATGGTTTTTAAAAAATTAAAACCTTTTAAAAAAATAAATGTTCCTTAAAAATCGCTCCATTCCCAGGCTTATAGCGCTTTTATCCTTTGGTCTATGGGGCTGTGTGAGGTGTCATTTTTTGTGCCATGATGTGTTCTTTCTATCGGTACCTTGTTTGCGTATATGCGTCTTTTTGATGACTTTTTATTACAATTTTTCTGGATTTGATGCGACCAAAAATCCACAATTTTGCACTTTGGAAATTTTTTATGCTTACGCGGTGTACCGTGCGAGATCAGGAATGTGATAAATTAATAGTTCGGGCGATAACACACAGGGCGATACCAAACATGTTTATTTATTTATAAAATGGGAAAAGGGGGTGATTAAGACTTTTTATAAGGGGAGGGGATTTTTTTTATTAAGAAAAAAAAAACTAATTTTTTTTTTTTTACACATTTACTAGAAGTCCCCCTGGGGTTAGGGTTATTCCCCCTGAGGTTGGGGTATTCCTCCTGGGGTTAGGGTTAATCTCGCTGGGCTTAGGGTTATTCCCCAAGGGGTTAGGGTTATTCCCCAAGGGGTTAGGGTTATTCCCCCTGGGGTTAGGGTTATTCCCCTCTGGGGTTAGGGTTACTCCCCCTGGGGTTAGGGTTATTCCCCTCTGGGGTTAGGGTTATTCCCCCTAGGCTTAGGGTTATTCCCACCTGGGCTTAGGGTTATTCCCACCTGGGCTTAGGGTTATTCCCACCTGGGCTTAGGGTTATTCCCACCTGGGCTTAGGGTTATTCCCACCTGGGCTTAGGGTTATTCCCCCCTGGGCTTAGGGTTATTCCCCCCTGGGCTTAGGGTTATTCCCCCCTGGGTTTAGAGTTAGTCCCCTGGGCTTAGGGTTATTCCCCCCTGGGCTTAGGGTTATTCCCCCTGAGGTTAGGGTTATTCCCTCTGGGGTTAGGAGAAAAAGATTGCTGAACTCAGGGAGACCAGCCAAACGACAACACTGCCGGCTGCTAGTAAAAGCGCTCAATGCAGTGAAGTCCTAGGTGCATTGCCCCCTGGGAAACATGAGTATGCAAAAGAGGAGCCCGTGGAGCCTCATTGAAGAGTCTCAAAACACAGGACTAGCCAGATATCCCTCTGGGAAGGACCCAGCCAAGGGGCGACTCCTGTTAGGAAACCACCAAATCCACCATATTAAGTGGCCCTATAAGTCAGTGTAATGACAAGGGATAAACCAAGGCCAGGTAACCATCCACATACAGCTGTTTCGGGGTGTTGCCCCTCATCAGTGTGAAGCAGGATTCTGGCTAGGTGGGAGCAATGCCTAGTAGAGCCATAAGAGGGGGTTAGGGTTATTCCTTCTGGGGTTTAGAGTTAGTTCCCTGGGGTTAGGGTTATTCCTTCTGGGGTTTAGAGTTAGTTCCCTGGGGTTAGGGTTATTCCTTCTGGGGTTTAGAGTTAGTTCCCTGGGGTTAGGGTTATTCCCCCTGGGGTGAGGGTTATTCCCCCTGGGCTTAGGGTTATTCCCTCCTGAGGTTAGGGTTATTTTCCCTGGGGGACTTCTAGTATTATTACATTGATTGCTCATTAAGACCTATGCAGTATAAATATCGGAGATTGGTGATCTATTGCTCTCGGCAGCCGAGAACAATAGATTGCCGAGTCGGTCCCGCCACTAAACCACCGTGGATGGGGGAAAACAGGCATTTAATATCAGCTGGGCAGATAGCAGCTGGGATCGCAGCGGTTCAGATCGGGGTCGCTGCAGGCCCCCCCCCCCCCTCTGAGCTCCCCTAGCGGCCCAAGGGCGTACATGTCCGCCTGGTGTCGTTAAGGAGTTGTTTACCAAAAATGTTGTTCTATCAAATCAACTGCTGCCAGAAAGTGTTAGAGATTTGTAATTTACTTCTATTAAAAAAATCTTCAGTCTTCCCACACTTATCTGCTGATGTATGTCCTGCAGGAAGTGGTGTATTCTCTACTGTCTGACACAGTGCTCTCTGCTGCCACCTCTGTCCATGTCAGGAACTGTCCAGAGCAGTAGCAAATCCCCATAGAAAACCTTTCCTGCTCTGAACAGTTACTGACATGGACAGAGGTGGCAGCAGAGAGCACTGTGTCAGACTGGAGAGAATACACCACTTCCTGCAGGACATACAGCAGCAGATAAGTACTGGAAGACTGGAGATTTTTTTAACAGAAGTAAATTACAAATCTCTGGCACTTTCTGGTACCAGTTGATTTGAAAGATTTTTTGGGGGGTGAACTACCCCTTTATTGGAAAATAAGTCATTGTAACTAATGGGGAGTTACCATATACTGTATTATTACTCCATATGTAAAAAACATTTACCTCAACTAACCCAAGTTACCAAATCAATTAACATAATACATGTGCATAATTTATACATAATAAAGTTTGCTTTAGTTGAGGGACCTGAGAAGCGTGTTATAACAAAACGAATCTTATTACGATAGATAATTTATAGTATTCATAAGTGCAATAGATCAATAGATAGGAGATAGATAGATAGATAGATAGATAGATAGATAGATAGATAGATAGATAGATAGGAGATAGATAGGAGATAAATAGATAGATAGATAGATAGGAGATAGATAGATAGATAGATAGATAGATAGATAGATAGATAGATAGATAGATAGATAGATAGAAGATAGATAGGAGATAGATAGATAGGAGATAGATAGATAATAGATAGATAGATAGATAGATGATAGATAGATAGATAGATAGATAGATAGATAGATAGGAGATAGATAGGAGATAAATAGATAGATAGATAGATAGATAGATAGATAGATAGATAGATAGATAGAGAGAGAGAGATAGATAGATAGATAGATAGATAGATAGATAGGAGATAGATAGATAGATAGATAGATAGATAGGAGATAGATAGATAGATAGATAGGAGATAGATAGATAGGAGATAGATAGATAGGAGATAGATAGATAGGAGATAGATAGATAGATAGAAGATAGATAGATAGGAGATAGATAGATAGATAGATAGATAGATAGATAGATAGATAGATAGATAGATAGATAGATAGATAGGAGATAGATAGATAGGAGATAGATAGATAGGAGATAGATAGGAGATAGATAGATAGATAGATAGATAGATAGATAGGAGATAGATAGATAGGAGATAGATAGATAGGAGATAGATAGGAGATAGATAGATAGATAGATAGATAGATAGATAGATAGATAGATAGATAGAGGTAGGAGATTGTAATCTTTCCCTCTCTTTAGCTCAACATCATCCTCCTCATCAGCTCTTAGTTTAACCATTTTCTTGCTGTGTTGCTGTTTCTTTTATTGCTGCTCACACCTTGCACACCCAGTGTATCAGTAACCCCTTCTCTCCCACATTCCATCTATAGCAGTGTACTATAAATCATCACCCAGCACAGTGCCAGCCTGTTCCATCCAATATGCATTCACCAGCACTATGTCATGGCATTAGGGCCGGCCTTTGGGGTGTGCGACCTGTGCGCTTGCTGCACTGCACTGCACATCTAACTACAAATAGAAGTTAGATGTGCTGTGCTTTTGCCAGAGCGCCTCCATCTGTGGGGGGACTGTAGTTAGTGGGGAGCTAAGGGTGGTAGTTGGGTGGGGGGGCTCGGCGTGGTAGTTGGGTGGGGGGGGCTTGGCGTGGAAGTTGGGTGGGGGGACTCGGGGTGGTAGTTGGGTGGGGGGGCTCGGGGTGGTAGTTGGGTGGGGGGGCTCGGGGTGGTAGTTGGGTGGGGGGGCTCGGGTTGGTAGTTGGGTGGTGTCTGGGGGTGGTAGTTGTGTGTATGGCGGGGGGGGTTGGGTGATGGGTGTTGTCTGGAGACATGGAAGGCTTTATGTTACCTTAAGGGGGGGCACTAAAAAAAGGTTTCGCACAGAGCGCCATTTACCCTAAGGCCGGCCCTGCATGGCATAACAATGAGAAGAAGCTGCTGTGCTGTGAACGGCCACACAAGTCAGTCCCTGTGTGTGTACGGCTAACAAACAGTCCAGCACTGGTCCTACTTCCTGAATGAAAGAACGCTGGCTGCACTGGACACAAAGGGGAAGATTTAACAAGAACGACACACTCGTACGCTGGTCTTAAATAAATCCCTATCCCCACCCCCATGCACCCTGTCGGATTTACGAATGGTGCGTTTACACAGAGAGATTTATCTGACAGATTTTGGAAGCCCAAGCCAGGAGAAGACTGTAAACAGGGAGCAGGTCATAAAGGAAAGACTGAGATTTCTCCTCTTTTGCTGGCTTTGGCTTCCAAAATCTGTCAGATAAATCTCTCTGTGTAAACGCACCATAAGAGGCGGGACCTGAGCCTGGAACATGGCTCCATGCTCCACAGCAAGTATAGATTTCTGCAATGATTGCTGCCTGTTTGCATGATAAATCAGGAAAACATTTTGTGACAGATTGGTGTACCACTTGTAAAATTCTGTTCAGCTGTTCTCCTAATATGCAGGTGAATAGGATTCTTGCCGCACCCTCCCCCACCTCCAGCTGCTGAGTGACAGCTGCTGTATATACACAGCATGGATAGATAACTGCCAATCAGCAGCTGGTGGGTGGAGTTTTCTGCTTCTCATGAATATCCAGCACTACTGAGCTCATGCACATAATGGAGAGGACTACTTATTGTCCATGTTATTCAGGAGGAGATCTCTGGATCAGCTGCACAGAGCAATGTAAGTGATACATCATCCTATCCAGCTTCTCTGTCACTAGTTTATGCTACCCTGAGGACAGTATAACCCTGCTGACAGTGTCTCTTTAAAGGGGTTATCCAGCGCTACAAAAACATGGCCACTTTTCCCCCTCTCTTGTCTCCACTTCAGGTGTGGTTTGCAATTAAGCTCCATTTACTTCAATGGAATTTAGTTCCAAACCCCACCCAATCTGGAGACACGAGAGGGGAAAAAGTAGCCATGTTTTTGTAGCTCTGGATAACCCCTTTAAGAGTAAAGTTACTCAGCCCAGGTAACTGGAGAAGATCCAGGTAATGCAGCAATGCCGGTTCTTATATCTGGAATAGTTCACACTTATAATGTATGGAGTGCTCAGCACACAGGAGAAAGTAGCAGCACTAGCTGGATGACTGAGCAGGTAGTATAATCAGGTATGGGGAGTCAGGTAATAGAGGTCACCAATTACTCTGACTGATCACAACCTGTTATCTGATCACTGAGTGCAGCAAACACATAGCCGGGCTAAGCTAGAACAAGCCAGACTCTGTGTGAAGGGGTTAGAGAGGGATTCCCTTCTCAGCTTGTTATCCCCAGACAAGCTTATCACTTGGGGTCTGACCATTGGGATCCCATCAATCCTGACAATGGGGATGCAATCACCCACTAAATGAAAGGAGAGCTGACTGCACCCGCACTCCATATGTTCTCCATGGGGCCGCCCAATGTTTCAGAGTTTAGGAGTCATAAAAAGTCCGCCCTATAGCGGATGAATGGTACGTAAGCGCGGTGAGTGTAACAGGAATTGCGGAATGATTGCATCCCTATTGTCCCAGCCATCACACCTCCAGCGATAGGCTTGTTATCCCCTGTCCTGTGGATAAACAGCAGACAGAACATCCCTTTAAGACCTGGAAAGTATGACTGCAGTGGCCAAAATACAACTCCAGGTATGTGTCCTTGACCATGGACATAGGACTTTCCTGGTAGACTGGTATTTGTGTGTGAATTGCATTGTCATTAGGGTACAGGCAGAAGCATGCATCCATGGGCCAGGACCTTAGGCCCTATTAATCTATCTGGTCAATGTAGTCGCCTCCAGTAACAAACTGCAGACAAGGACATTTCTGAAGCCGAATTATCTTCCTGGACACGGGGCACAGAGGAGGATAGTATGTCTCTTACCTTCTTCCTCTGTGCAGTTCCCGCGCTGTAAGCAATGTGGTCGTCAGTCTGGAGCACCGATAGGAGAACTGCACAATAGGGTAAGATGGTCGGGGGTAGGCTTGATCACTAATGGGGATGGCAGTGCTTCCCCAGCCCCCACCCCCCGCCGGCTGGCACATATACTTACCAATGATTGTACCGCATTGCGGCTTCGGTCTGGTCCTACAGCGCTGGTGGTGACGTCACACCTCTTCTGACCCCTCTTCTTTCTTCAGGTGTATTGTAGGCCGGAAGTCGGGGTCTTTGAGAGCGCTCTCCTACAGACACACTGGAGACCCTGACTGCCGGCCTCCTGAGCTGCAAAGCTGAAGCTGGAGAGGTCACAAGGGTGCAGACGGGATCCAATCGATGCTGTAGGACCGTAACGTAACCGCGCCGTGGGACACTGATCATCATTGGTAAGTATATGTGCCAGCTTGCAGCGAGGGGGAGAGTAAAAAAAAAACAAAAAACAAAAAACTGGACCAATTCTGATGTGTATATATACTTTAGATTTCCAAAAGTCCCCTATATTGGAATGTGCAACATATGGGGGGAGGGTGGTCGGGGAAGATCTACCCATTAAAGCAGGGTTAGTGAGGTGGCAGTCGTGGGTGATCTCTTCATTCTATCAATAGCGTCCATTACTATTACTACTGAAAATCCTCCATAATGGACCAGGTGACGCCCTCTATTCTTTGATTCCAGAATTTGCGTGAGCAAAGGTAAGATTGTATTATTATTGGTGGTATTATGTCCAATTGGCGGGGAGGGGTAGTTATCCATTAATATTGCCTCAGTGCATGGCTGCCACATGATGTCAGAGGATTCTGCTGGAAGTGACAGCACGCAGGTAAGTGTTCCCGGGCAGCCGCCACCTTAGTCACAGGAGGCTGGGAACACGCCGGGCCCTTTGAAGTGACATCCTTGCACCTATTGACATTTCTAAAAAGTTCTTCCCAGCATCAAAGCGGATCAGTTTCAATGACATGTTTGAAGCGCTAAATCTGGGTAATTGGTGTCGATTAATCTGACAACTTTAAACACTTTCATGAGTCACCGTTCACTCGTAAATACGGAAAGCGAAGTCTTTCTAAGGATAAAATCGTATCTAACCATAGTGAGGAATCACTCTGAACTGTGTTATTGGCTGCGTTACTGTGGAGCCACGAAATCATGTAAAGGGGTACTCCGGCAAAAATATTTTTCTTTCAAATCATCTGGTGTCAGAAAGTTATAGAGGTATAGAGAGGTTTTCTATAGGGATTTGCTGCTGCTCTGAACAGTTCCTGACATGGACAGAGGTGGCGGCAGAGAGCACTGTGTCAGACTGGAGAGAATACACCACTTCCTGCAGGACATACAGCAGCTGATAAGTACTGGAAGACAAGATTTTTGAACAGAAGTAAATTACAAATCTTTATAGCTTTCTGACACCAGTTGATTTGAATGAAAACGATTTTCGCTGGAGTTCCCCTTTAATGGCGGGACTATTGGTCTATAGGTTTAAACGGTTTGCTCCAATCATGTGAATGATCCTGACCAGATGTGCCCCAGGTCCATAGGAACTGCCTGGAAGGCTTGTAATACATTATTTAAAGGATCTTCCCACTCAATAGGGAATATCTATATGATCATAATGGGTCCATCTGCTGGGGCCCTTGTGATCTCCATTGTACTGTGCAGAACCGCCAAATGCAGATCACCTCTAGATCCACCTGTACACATGATGTTAGACTCAGTTGAACATTGAAGTGTTGTCTATGGAGATGGGAGGGGTACGCAGCAGCCGGACAGATCTCTTTTTCCCAAGGTCCTGAGCATGCCCACAACAATCATTATGCAAGTAGCTTCTGTAACATCACCTGGTGGAGACAAGAGAACCAGACGCCCATAAGGACACATGTGTGCAAGCATAAAGATTCTTCTGGTCATAACCAGATGACCTCAGCCCTGCCTAAGCTGTCAATCATGCCTATCTGGTGTGGTTACAGCCCAGGACACAGTGATAACCTACCACACAGGCCCATACAGTGTGGGATAATTATAAAAGTCCTTCATAGTTGTGACTGCTGGCAAACAAATATGGTAGAAATTGATGTATAAGGGGCATTACATGTTTCTTATCAGTATCTACCCTCTTGGCCACACGTTACATTTAAAGGGGAGGTGTCACCTAAACGTTCTTTTACTGATTAGAATCAGATACTAAAACTTTTTCTTTTATTCTAATCTGTTTCTATTTTCTGGCTTTAATTTTTTTCTTTGGCTTTTTGTACATTGTTATGGGGGCGGCCATATTGCCCGGGCCGTTCTTAACAGCATTTAGTGACATGCTTTAAAGCACAACTCATGGACATAGATGACAATAGATAGACTCTGTCCCCTTGAGATGAATGTGAGACATTACTGAGCGTGCTCTGTGACCTGTGAAGAGGTCATTCCACAGGGAGCGGCTATTGTCTATGACGCTGCAATCCTGTACAGATCACTTTACAGCAGCCTCCTCTTATCCCCACAGACTCAACCAGAAGTCTCAGCTTAGTTTAAGCCCCAGTGGTGAGAATGAGAACTGCAAGATGTCAGGATTATTTTATAATATAGACAGAAAACTGGAAAATTTTTACACCCGACTTGCTTGCTGTTTATCACGCTGACAGGTAACCCTAATTTCCAAGATGGTCAAAACCTGGCACCAACAAGGACTTACCTCCATATATCACTTACATGACATTGCTAAAAAATCGCCCTTAACGCTGCAAGACTTACGGGATAAATACCCAGATGTTACCTTCCCCCAAATTGCATATCTCCAAGCTTCCTCTGCAAGTACCTAAAAAAACCTACCGCCAGAGGAATGGGACATCATATTCCTCCGGCTATTGAAGAGACCGACAACAGCTAAACAACAGATATCTCACACGTTTTGTTACCTCTACTCTTCATTGGACTAGACAACCCAAACCACAGGGTTGCCTCAGTGGCTTCACCATTGTCCCGATCTGGCGATACCGCATCTCCTTACCATGCTGGAATACTCCATTAAAACACTACCCGCAGCAAGATGCATAGAAAGACCCTCCGCATATGTCACCGCTCTTATATTTCCCCGACGAGGGGCCACAAAATGGGAATATTTCCCACATCCTCATGCTTTAAGTGCGGATGCCCTGAGGCGGACCTCACACACTGCTTATGGCAATGCCCGATAATCCAGGGATTTTGGAAGATAGTGGAACATTTTGCCAAGACGCATCGAGTGAACTTTGTACCATACAATGCACAATGGGGTGTTTTCGGGTGGATAGACCCCAAACAATTTAAATGCGGGTGGGGACCGAGAAAACTCGGTCCCCACCCGCTGATCCTGCAGCTGTGGATCTCGCCACAGACACCGTCATGTAAACTATTCGACAAACTCTTGTATATATTCCGAATTGACTGGGTGGAAGCAGCTATATTAAAAGAACGCAGGGTGAAAAACTTCTTCTTGGTCTGGGAAAGCTTCATAGAGACATTACCCAACAAAATACAAGAACAAATAAGACGACCTGGTACCTCAACCGCGAACTTACTGGGGACCCCCCGCTGTAACTTCCTTCCCCCTAGCAGAGCAGTTCCTCGGAGCACTGGAGACCCACGGGCACACCTCCCCCCCCCCTCCCTTTTTTTTTCTTTTACTGTTTATTTGTTTGTTTGGTTAGATTTTCTAAATTCTCTTGTGAAAATGTTTTGCGTTGAGCTTTTCATCCCCACCTTTTACTTTCTGCTCCACATTGTCTTAAGTGAAAATGTTTGTTATGGTTCTTTCAAAAATTAATAAAAAAAAATGTTAAAAGTGCGCAATAGGGTTGATATTCCTGGAGGTGTCAGTAATATGGAAAATGATTTTGCTTTGCTATACAAGTGGTCCAAACAGTGAAAAATTGAAGTTCAATGTTTCCAAATGTAAAATAATGCACGAGGGAAGTGTATTTAGTAAAAAAAAAACTGAGCTCAAGAACAAGAGGACACAGTAAGAGGTTAGTTGGGGGAAAGATCAGAAGCAATATGAGAAAATATTATTTTACTGAAAGAGTAGTAGATACCTGGAACAAACCTCCAGCAGAGGTGGTTGGTAAATCTACAATAACAGAATTTAAACACGCCTGGGATAGACATAAATCTATCCTAAGATAATAAGAAAGAAAATATTAAAAGGGCAGATTAGATGGACCCAGTGGTCTTTTTCTGCCGACAATCTTCTATGTTTCTAAGAAAACTGGAAAATTTGAAAAAATTTCACCAAAAATTCTTAAAAAATATGTTTAAAATAAAAACCTTATTTATACAATAAGTCATTTTCTGATGACACCTTCCCTTTAAGAAGTATAACATGAACCCTTTTTTGATTTTTTTTAGTTTAAATATTTTCAACTATGTCATAGGTGCAGTGAGGTCATGCCACTACATAACTTCTGGTCCTTTCCAACATATAAACTGTGGACGTGACTAGCGAGTGAGTCTTTCCCTTCACAGATGCTGTACTATCTTACCCTACCGCATCTCGGATTGACAATCTCCACAACAAATTCTTGTACCGTTTTAGTTGAACCTTCTCAATCTTTTTCCTTTCTTAGCGGATGAAGTCTTCCCGACATTCCCTCACATCCATTTCCCCTACATTAGATAATTACCAGAAGTGTGTAATCAAAATGAAAAAAAAAAAAAAAGCTGAAAGACAATTAAAAGGGACCAAGTGAGTGGGTTGTGTGCCCAACACAAAGGATGCAAATCTAACTCCGGCAGCCCGGAGAAATAATCAGCGCATCTCCAAATGTAATGATTTTGATAATTGCATAATGTAACACATGAACAAGTCTGAATGCATTTGGTAAAAAAGATAAAGAAATAATTATTACTAGGTCTACTGCCCATTTACATGATTTTAATCTTAATCATTCATTAAAAAAAAAAACTTGCAATTTGTGTTTTGCAAAGCTGTGAATCAAAGCGCATCATTGTATTCTGTAGTAAATGCGGATAAAGTGCGCAGGGACGACGCATGACAGCTGCTTTTCTCATGCACTTGTAACACCGGAGACATCAAAGAATTCAAATAGGCAAACCGCATTAATTGAAAAATAACAAAGAGCAGAGGATTTCAATTGCAAGTCAATTCATAATAAAAGGGAGCGCGGTACTTAAAGGGAAACGCAATATGACTGAGAAGAGAAGGTTCCGGAGAACGGAGTCAACACATAAATAACAGCTGTACAATCTGCCTCTGAAATACAGTCATTGGATGAGGAAGAATCCTTGACTTGGAGCAGTCTGGTAAATGGCGAGAATCATATAAAGAATATAAAACGTTACAGGGAAACTAGTAGGAACTGGTAAAATGCTGAGAGAGTCAAAATGACATAATTATAGAGACAGAGGATGGGATTATATTACAGAGTATGAAGCGGGGAAGTGGTGACATAAGTAAATAATGGTAAATAAATGTAAGATCATTCCTCACGAAAGGAAAAATAACTCCAGACAATTGAAAGGGGGGGAGGGGGAGGGGGTACAACCTTCCTATAACAGACCAATAACCTACTGTAGTTCAACAGAAAAGCACAGCGGTATGTTATAAAAAGGAGCACTCCAACAAAAAATGCTAAACTATGAAAATATTTGTTACAAGTTCCAAAAAGCAAAAAATCAATACAATGGCAAAGAAACAAACCAGAATCCCTATACACTATTTAAAAACACTTAAAATATCCACAACCATGAGGGGCCAGTACAATAAAAGGTCCCCCCGCGACTCCTGATGAAGTTTGGGACATAACTCCTCTCCCTCTTGACATGGTGATATAATTGCTTTTTTCTGTACTTTTGTGTGTTGGGAAATTTTTATTTTTTTTTTGCTCTGGCTTATTTTGTTTATTTACTCATATATTCTATTTTTTTCATGTGGTATGTGGTATAATATGGCACACACTGTGGGTCATTGATTGATATAGTTGTCACATCTTATTCGGCACATAGCACTTTATATGCTATAGGAGGAGGGTCTGTGGGTTGTACTGTTTACCGTGTTGCAGGCCCGGGGACCTTTTATTGTATGGGTCTCTCATGGTTGTGGATATTTTAAGTGTTTTTAAATAGTGAATCGGGATTCTGGTTTGTTTCTATGCCATTGAATTGATTTTTTGCTTTTTGGAACTTGCAATGAATATTTTCATAGTTTTGCATTTTTTGTCGGAGTGCTGCTTTTTATAACATACCTCTGTTCTTTTCTGTTAAACAGGAAAAATACCTCCATCATTTAAAGGGGTTTTCATGGAAGAGGGGAGGCTGAGAAACTTCAAAATAAAAATAATAGACCATACTCATCTGCCCTGATTCCCCACCACGGACTCTTGTTTTGCATATTTAAATTTTTGGGGGCATCAGTGGAGACTCTTGATTGAGTACTTCATTGGAGTTATTTTTCACTGTTCTCCTTGAGTTCAGTGATTACTGTGTTTTGTTGGTAGCTTAGTTAGGTGACTCGTTTAAGTTGAGTTGTGGTCAGTCAATTTAAAGGGGGTCTCTCAATCCAATTCACTTCACTAGAGCTAAGCCGTCACCTGTGACACAACTTGTGAACAGATGCAGCATAGATTCCAGCATAAATCTGCCACCTTTCTCTAGTCTTGCTCAACCACTTTAAAGTTATTACACTGTTAAGACTGTGAGAAAAAAAAATCACATTTGCCGAATAAGAAATGAGGGTGTGTAATAAGAATTTCTTGGAAAACTTATCACAAATCATAATCGTAAAGTAATTAATGTAAATACATGCAGGTTCTATATATATGTGGTTCTTATTACTTGGCTTGGGTTCACCACTATAATCTTAGGTTATTCTTCCTTTTTAAAGGGATTTTTCACCAATTTTTGTTTTTCTTTCTACACACTTGGTTTGGTTGTGCGTGCATGCAGAGAGGAAGGTCACGGCAAAACATTAAAGGAGAAGTGCACTTATTATTTCATTTCACTTGCCATAGACGATCGGTTTCCAGCATGGCATCATTCTAGTGGTACGGCGCCATTCGGGTCCGGCTAAAGCCCATGTGACTTCTCCCCATTAGCTGCGGGTCAGCCGGTGGCCGGAGGTCAGACTCTTTAAGGCATCTCTATGACAGCGGTCTGACAGAGATGACTTCCCTGACTTCCAATCTTCAAAATCAACGGAACGGGCCTGAAGACCCGTGACGTCACCGCCAGTGGGAGCCGAATGGTGCCGTACCGCCGGAATGAAACTTCCTACATGACTAGCTGTGGAAAGTGTATTTACTAACAGGACCTAGCTTGGTATACCTGCACATTTTCTTTATAGCCTTCTTGTTTTATTAATACTTGAACCAAATGATTCAGGAGGTGGTGCTCCATTACTGATGGTGGATGGCTAAGGGAGCCCCGCCTCCTGAAAGGTTGCCGCAGAAGATGGAGCACTAGCCATGTCACACACAGCCACTACTACTAAAAAATAAAAGTCTACGCTAAAGACGACTAAAAGTGAGTGATTCATCAACACTTACAGTCACACGCGCTGTACTGACGTCGTGGCTCAGATAATATAAGAAATAAGTGGTATGAGCCGAGATGAGTGGATACGGGCGCTCTCCTGGAGCAACTTTCTGCTTTAGAAATGTTTGTAATCACTTAATAAAATTTCAATTTCCCCTCTTTAATCCAGAAAAGCAGAAACCATAACTAAAATAACCGACTTTCATGTGTTTGAGGGACGTTTTACAAAGTCGCAATGTATTACATATGTAATTTGTGTTTTTGCTACTGAATGGCCACCCTCTAAGGGCCCTATTCCACAGTAACGATAATCGGCCGGATCGTCCCCATTTGGCCCAATTCGGCTGATTATCTTTCGGTGAAATAGAGAGAACGATCAGCCGATGATCGTGTCATCGGCTGATCGTTCATTTAGGGCCAGACCTAAAATCATTGTTCCCCCACCGCGCATCACTAAGGTTGAATAGTGGTGCGCCGCGGGCGACCAACAATTTGACAAGCAGCAGCAGCAGCAGCATACATTACCTGTCCAGGCTTCTTCTCCGCGCTGTCTTCATCCCTGAGTCCCACGCGCTCTATCTTCAGAATGGCCGGTCAGCTGACGGAGCGTTCAGCCAATCACAGGCCGGTCAGCTGACGGGCCATTCTGAAGATAGAGCGCGCGGGACTCAGGGATAAAGACAGCGCGGAGAAGAAGCCTGGACAGGTAATGTATGATGCTGCAAGGACATCGGTAACAATGTCCTTGCAGCCCTCGCTCAACGATCATCGAACCGTGGAATAGGCCCAGTAAACGAGCGGCGATCTAGCAGATCGCCGCTCGTTTACATCGTTGATCGGGCCCTGCTCGGCCGGTGGAATAGGACCCTATGTGTGGTGATACCATGGGCTCTAATACTGTATGAATATTACCCCTATCACTTCCATTGTACCAAACCCAAAATCCAAACTCATGTGAAACATTGCATCAACTCTGAAACTCTGATCCTAGAAACATAAAGTGCTAAAAAATAGCCAAAAAATTAAAATTGCAATCTGTTTCTGTGCAGTGTCACCGTCCTCTCCTCCCTAACTTCATACACCCAAGATCTGCTATGCAAAATGGATATTATTTACGACCAGAACCTGTTTCCTTCTGGCGTCACTGCCCTCTGGAGGGATAAAGCTCCCAGGCACCACAGGGCATCTGAAAAAGTCAAAATTATTTGTGACAGAAAAGCATCGGCTCAGGAAATGCTGCTATTTTGGCCTGTCAATGTATTCAAAACCCGTCAAAGTTTGGACTAAACCACTGACTATAAAATAAACCCCAACCATAGTGAAGAGGAATATGCGATGTGTCTGGTCAGCAGGATTTCGCCCCGAGACTCGCAGTCCAGGCCGCATCCATAAACAATGGAGTCGCCGGCTTAAATATGCAGAGACTCTTTGCATCAGTTTGCTCAGGACATATTGAGGATCACGTGTCTTTACTGTAGATTGTAGGGCACTTTTAGAATATTTCACATTTAAAATTTTTTTTTCTGAACAATGGAAAGAAATATCTACTTTTCTCAACTCTGTTTAAAAGACTTAATGGTCACTAACCTTGCATAAATTAGAATATACTATAATGTTTTATGTATATATTTTAAATAAAAGGTATTTTACTTACTTACCATGCAAATAGACAAAAAAAATTCACTGAAGGATAACATTACATGCTGCCAACAGAATTATTTACAGAGGGGAAGGAGTAAGACAGAGGAAGAGAGGGACACAAAAAGAAAAAAGCACTAGTAGGTGTTCTATCTCACATCAGTGCTGGACTCACAGCTTACACTGATAGGTACTGCTCTGTAAAGGCCTTCTTGCTGCTCTTGCTTTTAACGGTAAGGTATAGAGATACAGAGGAGCAGGATTCCCTCTTGTGTGTATCTGCAGTGTATGGGATATTGACTTAAAGAATAGTTGGGTGCTCCACAGCAAATTCTGACAATTCTGACAATAATAAACACGCCTTTGAGAGTTATGCTTATTGGGTCTATTTTAGTATTGAGTATTTCACCTATGAATCAGAAGCTTCCTCAGATGGTGTGTAATGGTGTCATCCATTTTCTTGGAAGTTACCGGGATGAGACTATTCTGAGTGCTTTGCCTCTCTTCTATTTACTTTCTACTAGAGATGAGTGAATCTACAGTATGAAGTGAAGCGCTTTGTTCCTATCTGTATTCTCTATATCAGGCTGCAGGCTTTGAAGTCCGCTCCGTGCCGCTCCTCTCCGGGTGCTGGAGACTTCTCCCAGTTTCCCAGGACTGGATCCATATTTTCCCAGCTTCCGGGGAGGAGCGGCATAGAGCAGACTCCAAAGCCCACAGCCTGATGCGGAGAATACAGCGCTTGCTGCGCTTCTACTGCTCATCTTTACTTTCTGCCAGTGATTTCTACAGCACCAGCTCTCTCACTGGTTTTACCTTTGAGTCTAGGGGAGACTTCATAGCAGATATTCCTCACCCACATATATATTGGCCACAAATCGTGCCACCCTTCTCGTACGCATGACATCCTATCCTGAAAAGATATGTGAAAAGTTTTCAAACTACTTTTGATAGAAATGATTTTTTATTTATCTCTTTTATTCATGAAGAATGCTTTAACATTTTATGATTTTTAAAAGTGTCACTGTCATAAATTTTTTTTTTTTTTTGCAGAAATCAATAGTTCAGGCGATTTTAAGAAACTTTGTAATTGGGTTTATTAGCCGAAAAATAAATTTTTATCATGAAAAAGCAGTTTGAAGCTCTACCCCGTCTTTATTGTTCTCCTACGGAGAGAGGGATATGAGACACCAAAACAGGACAACAAAGAGTTAATTTACAACTGCATGACTCGGCTATCTCCTCTGACAGTCAGCACTGACCTCTCTGACCTCTGAATACAGCTGTCACCCAGCTCTGTGCCTGTAATCCTTTGTTCTCAGCTCTCGCTGCCGACTCATGTCCCTCTTCCCTCCTCCCCCTCCCCTCTCTATAGAACAGACAGGGTTGTGTCTGAGGCAACAAGTCACAATGAATGGAAAAGAGGAGGGGGGGGGGGCATGGGAAAAGTCTTTTTGAATGCAGATAATGGCATATTTGCCTAATAAACCCAATTTCAAAGTTTCTTACAATCGCCTGGACTATTGATTTCTGCAAGAAAAAAAAAAAAAAATACGACAGTGACTCTTTAAATCCCCTCCATTAAATTCCCTCCTGTCCCTCACTTCCTTCAAGGAAAAGGTCCAAGAGGTAACCCGTATGGTGACTGGCCTCACGATAGCTTTTACTCCAGCCTTATTCCTAAAAACTGTTGATAACACTGAGCTTCACACAGGAGTCCCGCCATCTGGGTACACACATAGCGCCCTCAGGGTTTTCGAGCCATAGTGACCTCAGCTTGTCTTTGTCTTCCCTACTGTCATGTTTGAGCCCTCCTTCCTCCTGTTTTGCCTTCCCCTTCTTTCCCACCCCTCATTTTATTGCCCCCCCCCTCCCCATATCCTTTACCCTTTTCCTACCTTCACCTTCTAGCTCTTTCTCTAACTTTTCCTGTTACGGAGCCTTTTCAGGATCTGGAGCAGTGTTACTCCACCTGTTTTTCCTGTTGTTGTTTCATTGAAAAAGTGGGGTTGGGGGTTGGTAGTGGGAGACCCCAATTCTGTTAAGCCTAAGCACCTGAATTTAAGTCTTTTCCTGTCTTAGGCTATGTTCACACTACGTGAGATACAGGCCGTTCCATGACCGGAATGGCTGGTATCTGCAAAGATCACCAGCTGCAGTGTTATGATGCGGGCGCATCAGCGCGCGCTCGCATCAGAACTGTCATAGCACACAATGAAGCAAGCGGCCGGAGCCGCTCGCTTCATTGTGTGAACTGACAGGTCTTTCTACAGCCGCAATTCACTGAATTGGGGCCGCAGAAAACTGTCAGTTCTTTGCGGCGCCGTATGGGATCTTGGCCGAAGCGCATACGATGTGTATACGCTCCGGCCGGGATCCCATAGCAGTAAAGGCGCTGTTCCACACCGCACAAAGTGGCAACAATGGACGTACTTTTACGTAGTGTGAACATGGCCTTATATTGTATTCTGTTGTACAATGATTGTGCGCACCAATTGTTCACTTGCTTTGGGGTGGTCCCCTCCATGCTGACCTGCCAAAGTCGTTGTTTTCTATAAATAACAAAATTATAAAAAAAAAAATTAAAATCCCCTCCATTCCACCTTGGGGTGCCCACTCAAGCCTGTACATACCACTCTACCCCATCATGATCAGTGTAATTTACGAGACACTCATACATTGCTTAGGTAATAACTCCAGCTGACCACTTGGGTTTGTCTGGGTGGTGGCATGTTACATACATTACAGCTAATGGTCTCACATGCAGATACCTTACCCAAGAGGACATCTGTTCCGCACCTCAAAGTGGGTTCCATACTTCTAAATAAGATTGTTCTGGCAACAAGCACATGGATTTCTGCTGGCTCCATTTCAATTATTGGGAAATTTCTGCAACAAATCTGCTATATGTGAATGTATCCTTAAAGTTATACTTTATCACACGAGTGAATTATACATTACATATGGTCAACTCTTCTGTACGGGGAAGTCATTACTGGATCATTGTAATGGTAGGAACAATCTCAAGTATATGAGGAATACCAGGAACATTCCGTACTTGTAGGTTAACACCAGGAGATTGTTATGGACCTTGAAGCCTCCATTACTACAGGCGGTAGACGAATGAATCCAGGACCTATAGCTAACTCTAGATCATTGATTTGTAGAATTTGTGTTAAACTTATGATTAATATACATGCAATGGCGGTAAGAGAGGAGTGATTTATAATCTCTATATAAAAAACACCACATTATTGGCAGTCCCTAGCTGTCCACCTCTGCAATGGATCCATAATGAGCCCCAATGGGAACCTGGGATTATAGAGGAAATAATGAGACGCCACAACATGCAGTTTGGGAACAAATCAATCTGTTTCCCATATTATGAATGATTGTAAAAGATGTGTGACTGTGATTTCTCTTATATTAGTGCAAATAGCTGAATATATGTATGATGTATGGTGCGGCTTATCTACACAATAAAATGTCGTCTTCTCGATCGCTCTATCCACATTCACCAGACTGACACGGGAAATGTTACATTATTCAATGGATCCCGAGTCTGGAGAAAGTTTCCATTTACTTCCTAAAGTGTGCTAAGCATGGGCGGTGGAGCCAGACGGAGGAGCTGCAGGGGTCTTGTTGGCGTAGAGGGCTTCCCTGACAATCTATTTAAAAGGAATCTGTCATAAGAAAATGGCTTATTGCACAAATCAAGTTTTTATGTGAATCATATTATTTTAAAAGGGAACTTCAGCAAAAAAAAAAAAAGTAAAAAATTATTTCAAATCAACAGGTGCCAGAAATTTGTAATTTACTTTTATAAAAAAAAAAATCTCCAGTCTTCCAGTACTTATTAACTGCTGCGTGTCCTACAGAAAGTGGTGTATTCTCTCCAGTCTGACACAGTGCTCTCTGCTGCCACCTCTGTCCATGTCAGGAACTGTCCAGAGCAGGAGAGGTTTTCTATGAGGATTTGCTGCTGCTATGGACAGTTCCTGACATGGACAGAGGTGGCAGCAGAGAGCGCTGTGTCAGTTGAAAAATTATTTTATTTATTTTTTGCTGAACTACCCAATTGAGGTGATTTTCTTTTTCTTATTTTCTAGTAAACTATACATTATAAAATAATCCTAAAATTTTGCCATTTCCAT
Source organism: Dendropsophus ebraccatus (assembly GCF_027789765.1). Taxonomy (NCBI): domain Eukaryota; kingdom Metazoa; phylum Chordata; class Amphibia; order Anura; family Hylidae; genus Dendropsophus; species Dendropsophus ebraccatus. Next base: position 7,186,788 of record NC_091468.1, read on the forward strand.
TCTGGCCACTGGGCCAAAAACAAAGATTAGGATATCTGCTGCTCACATCTCGGTGCCCCTTTTATTTGTAGAATGACCTCTATATAGGTCACTGAGCATGCCCAGAAGACTATCATTCATCTGAATGAAACGAAACCCCCACAAATCTATAAGGACATACTTTGGTAATACCTTGCTAAATATCTTAGCTAAAGAGTACATAACATATATAAAATATTGGCAGACCACTTAGACACGCCATGGCCAGTGGTCCTAATATACATATTATATATATATATATATATATATATATACAATATACATATTATATATATATATATATATATATATATATATATATATATATATATATATATATATACAGACACACACAGTAATACCTCGGTTTTCGAACGCTTTGGAATTCGAACTGCTTGGTATTCAAACGAAAATTTACCCAGAAGTAGTGCTTGGAATTCGAACTTTGCTTGGTTTTCGAACGTTTTGTGAATGTTTTTGCGAGCACGGATGGTTGGTTGTTCCTGGCGAGTTAAGCAGTGGTCGGGCTTCACATACAGTACAGTGCTGTATAAGACTGCTGGAGTGCATATACAGTGCAGTAGTAGTACAGGCAGTGCACCACCATCTCCCATACATTACAGTGCTTGGATGGGGCGGACGCTATACAGTAAAGGATGGGTGAGGAGTCGGTGACTACTGGACTATAATTGCTGGTTCTGATGAACATTTCTTATGTTTAATGTCCTGTACAGTATAGTGCTGTTCTGTTCTGTACTGTAGTGATTATATTGAGCACTTATCAGTGTAATGAATGAGGATTGTAGGCAATTATTGGTGGCTGCTGGAACCAATTAATCACATTTACATTATTTCCTATGGGAAGACACTGCTCGGTTCTCAAACTGCCTTCCGGAACCAATTAAGTTCGAGAACCGAGGTACCACTGTATATATATATATATATATATATATATACACACACACATACAGCCAAACGATTATAGAGCCATGTGATAGCCTCAGTAAGTGAGAACTGATCAGCACTCGCTTACAGGAGGCATCAGAGCGTCTAATACGGCTCTAAATTCAATCCCAGCATGCCCAATCTCTTATTCGTCATATACATGTCCTTATAGACACCACTCCTATGATGGAGCAGACACAGGTGTGGACGGAGCTTCATGGAGAAGCTGCATTTTGCTTTAATATTACACTGACTATATATGGTGGATTTCCCGCATTGACCAGAGAACGGATTTACCCATGGTGCATCCAAACTATAACCGACTACAGAGACAAAATCGTAGCTCCTTATAATGTGCCATAACATAAAATATTTAAGGATTATTTGTTATTTTTCTATGATATCAATGATGTAAAGAAAAGTCCTCCCCTTTGTCGCTGGGAGCTGTAACATCGTTTAATTCGAGGGATTCTTCTAGTCTTAGGGAAAGGTAAAATGTCCTGTGTCCCCCTCCCCCTCTCTAGGTCCACAAGGTAAGCACCCAGGGAAGAGCCAGCTCCACAGTGGGGATTAAGCCACCTGTACCCTAAAGGCGTTCTCTCTCTGCATTGCTGGCAGTCCTCGGAGAGCCGGAGTCAGGTCTGATGTTACTGAGCAATTACTGGCAATGCGCTGCAGTCAGGAGAAGCAAAAGAGGTTGCAAATTTAATTTGATAATCCACAGTCAAAGGAGCCAAACCTTTCAGCCTTGCCAGAAAATTAATCAACTTTTTTTTTTACTGTATAAATATAGAAACAGAGCACAAAAACAACACAAAAGTGCACAAATACACGGGGGGTATGGGGAGGTCCTCTCTCTCACCAAACACATATAAAATATAAAGATTGCGGCCATTACATCTAACTAACCGTCAGTCACTTGGGATTAGTTGCTACGACACAGAAATATTCCATGTGACAAGTGACATTATAGATTCATTAAAACAAATCACAAAAGAACAAAAAAGTTTTGTCTGGCTACATGAAAAGGAAATAGAAACAGCAACAAAACCAGAAACAAAGTATCGCTGTAAGGATCTTAAAGGGGTTGTCCAGCGCTACCCAGTCTGGGTAGAGTATTTGGGATAATGTAGCACTAACATCAGCCTCTCACCTAGAACCACTTATTTATATTTTTACCTGGCAACCCTCCCCATCAAGAAGCTCTTTCCTTCTTGTTCCTCTGTATGTCCATGCTCCATGTATAAATATCATTTCTGCCTCATCTAAAGAGACCAGTAATTCAGTGATATAGTAGGTGAATCCAGCCATGGTTAGTTATAAAGCTCCCCTGACTCTGGCTGTTTCTGCTATGTGCAGAAGCTGCATCTCATAGGAATACACAGAGACTCTGCAGGATGAGTGAAAGGCTGGGCATCTTACCCCTGATCCTGATCAGACACATTTTTGCTTGTTTTAGTACATAGAATTCAAACACTTTAAATATTCTTCTGTTTTAATTAGTTTTTTCATTCTTTTTTGCTTTGATACTTCAAGTTTTTTTCTTTCCATGTCAAGTTAATGTTACTAAACTTACTAAATTTAATTTTACTATTATTTAGTTTTTGAGGTAAAAAGGAAAATGTAAAAAAAAATAAAAATAAATAAGTTTTATTATTTTTTTTTTTGTTTTTTTAAATTGTCTATATTAATAACATAAAGCCTCACTAAAATGAATTTTTTAATTGTGTCCCCTTTCTGTTCATTTTTAATTCCATACAGGGGATGGGGCAAGAAGTGAGGTTGGGGTGTTTTTATTTTCCTTATATTGATCTCCCCAGTACCGATGAGCTAAACAGGATAGGAAGCCTCATTGGGAGAAACAGTAATACACCATCTGTGTCTTCTCTCTGGAGAGCCCGATTGTTGATGACGGCCGGCTTTCTGCCCTTGCGGCAGCAGGAACGTCCATGCAGAGTTAAAAGCCACTACCTGGTCTATGGATTATAAGCACGGTGTTATTAATGGCTTACTTCATAGGCAAAAAACTAATGGAGTGCTTCTTTAAAGAGGTATTCCACTCAAACATACCGTTTGATATGTTGCTGCCAATGGTGAGACTAACAATTCCTTACATACTATCTATCTATTTGGTCTGTTTCCCCCAGTTCTCAGCTGCTGCTTTCTGCTGAAGACATAAAAATCTGTGTGGGAGTTTTTCTCTCTGCCTCCCCCTCCTCCCCCTCCCTTCTAAGACAGCTGATGTAAACAAGTCCCTGGCAGGCTTTATCTGCAACTTTGTAGCATCTTTTTAATGCTAGGAGGGTAAATCACAGTGAGTTCATCAGCAACTTGATGTCAAAATAACCCTCCCAGCATTACAAAGAAGCTACAATGTTGCAGATACAGCCTGCCAGAGACTTGTTTACATCAGCTGTCTCAGAAGGGAGGGGGAGGAGGGGAGACAGGGAGAAAAGCTCACACACAGATTTTTAAGTCTTCAGCAGAAAGCAGCAGATGAGAACAGGGGGAAGGAGACTGAATACATAATAACAAGTATAGAAGGAATTGTTAGTCTCACCATGGGCAGCAAAATATCAAAATTTATGTTTAAGTGGAATACCCCTTTAATTACTGATGGCCAATTCGGAACAACGTCCAATTTGAACAGTGTATAAGCATGATTACTTAGCGCTGAAGTCAGTCCAACTTCAGAATAAAAAAATATATATCTTACACATGATGGTGATGAAAACACTGATGTTACTATTATTATTTTATATATGTTGGTGTCAAGATGTAAAATATAGAGACATTTGGCTTACCAACCTCACAGTATGGGTTTGCTTTGTTTATTAGATTCAGTAGCCGGTATGAGAAGCTTTCTTTATAGGCGCCCTCTCATGGGTAAGGTATACATACACGGAGATCCTGCATGGAGACATGTACAGTCCCCTCCAAAACTGTCGAAAATAATATGTTACCAGCATCGTAAAGAGGTTGTTTACCAATTTTTTTTTCTATCAAATCAACTGGTGTCAGAAAGTGCCAGAGATTTGTAATTCACTTCTATTAAAAAATATCCAGTCTTCCAATATATGGGGATTTGCTGCTGCTCTGGACAGTTCCTGACATGGACAGAGGTGGCAGCAGAGAGCACTATGTCAGACTGGAAAGAATACACCACTTCCTGCAGGACATACAGCAGCTGAAAAGTACTGTAAGTAATGGATTTTTTAATAGAAGTTAATTACAAATCTCTGGCACTTTCTGGCACCAGTTGATTAGAAAGAATTTTTTTGGGGTGAACAACCCCTTTACAGTTCTACTCCATATAGGCTGCAGACTTAGGGTGGGTTCACACTACGGAATTCTCGCGGACAATGTCTGCGGAATTCCGTCAGCTGTCCGCCTGCACCAGCACGCCTCTTTCCACCGGCTCCATAGTCACCATTCTATGGGCCGGCGTATTCCGTGACATGACACTTTCAGCGTATAGCGGAATATGCCGGCCCATAGAATGGTGTCTATGGGGCCGGCGGAAAGGCGCCCAGATGTGCGGGCGGCCAGCTGACGGAATTCCGCAGACATTGTCCGCGAGAATTCCGTAGTGTGAACCCGCCCTTACTGTGTACGTAAGGGGTAGTGCGGCGCTAAGAAATTATTCACAAAATAACACACATTACAAAGTTATACAACTTTGTAATGTATGTTATGTATGTGAATGGCCCCCTTCCCCATGTTCCCCGACCTCCGCCCGTGGACTCAGAAGTGTAGTGCATTATACATACCTGATCCGTGTCGACCGAACCCGTCACAGACGTCATCTTCGGGGGGCCGGCCGACCCACTCCTGCCGTCCCCCCTCTGCCGCGTCATAACTATGCTCAGCCGCGATTGGTTGAGTATAGTTATGCTCAGCCAATCGCAGCTGAGCAGCTAATGACGCGGCAGAGGGGGGACGGCAGGAGCGGGTCGGCCAACCTCCCGAAGATGACATCACTGTCAGAAGACGGCGGACGGGGGTCGACACAAATCAGGTATGTATACTGCACTACACTTCCGGGTCCATGGGCGGAGGTCGGGGAACATGGGGAAGGGGGGCCATTCACATACATAACACACATTACAAAGTTGTATAACTGTAATGTGTGTTATTTTGTGAATAATTTCTTAGCGCCGCACTACCCCTTTAAAGATAAAGAGCAGCATTTTAGATAGTGGAAGACTTGAAATTTTTTAATAGAAGTAAATTACAAATCTCTGGCACCAGTTGATGTGAAGAAATTTTTGGGGGGTCAACAACTCCTTTAAAGAAGGCCCCGGTCTCCACAATAAGTAAATTCCCAGATCCCATCTATGGCTGCCAGCAGAGTTCCTAAGCAAACTGCCCGGAGCAGACTCCACTGGAAGCTATGTACAAGCATATGGCAACATTTTTACACTGAATTTGTCTGTCTTTCCCCTCCCTCTCGCTCAATAAGAACAACTTTATGAATAAAGAACTTGTCAGGATCTTGTAGAACTCGGCTCCTGCTCAATGAAGCACATTTTCTGAAGACACACCACGGATGCATCTTGTCAATTCTGCCCAAGGCCAAAAAGACATAAAAGGATCTGAGTTATTACAGGCAAACTTGTTTTTCAGCAGCCCGTTCCTGTGAGTGACAGTGTACAATTTACACAAGGGGTGTGGCTAATGGAATGACTGGAGCAGAAAGGTGCGCGGAGGTTTCCTCTGATAACCGCTCCAGCTCTGTCACTCACTGTCTACACTGGTTCTTACACAGGCATGCCAAAAAATCACACACAGACGATGCCTGAAGGCCACATGACCGTGTCAGACCTATATATAGATTTTACGCTTAATAGAAACTGAAATAACAATAAAAAACAGAGCAAATATCCTCTAAGTACAAATAAGCAATGTATGCGGATAGCACTGGCTTCTATTGATTATGAGATTAGATCAGGAGTTAAAGGGATACTCCGGTAAAAAAATTTCAAGTCAACCGGTGTCAGAAAATTATAGAAATTTGTAAATTACTTCTAATAGAAAATCTCAATCCTTTTAGTACTTGTCAGCTGCTGTATGTCCTGCAGGAAGTGGTGTATTCTCTCCATCCTGACACAGTGCTCTCTGCTGCCACCTCTGTCCATGTCAGGAACTGTCCAGAGAAGGAGAGGTTTTCTATGGGGAGTTGCTCCTGCTCTGGACAGTTCTTGTCATGGACAGAGGTGGCAGGAGAGAGCACTGTGTCAGACTGGAGAGAATACACCACTTCCTGCAGGACATACAGCAGCTGAAAAGTACTGTAAGTAATGGATTTTTTTATAGAAGTAAATTACAAATCTCTGGCACTTTTTGGCACCAGTTGATTAGAAAGAATTTTTGGGGGGTGAACAACCCCTTTACAGTTATACTTCTACTCCATATAGGCTGCAGACTTACTGTGTACGTCTTAAAGATAAAGAACAGCATTTTACTTTGGTGTTTCATCATCCCCTCAAGACTACTGTGGAATTTATAGTGCTTGTCAATCACCGGCTACTGTTCATTTAGAGTCAATATGCCCTGCCTATGGTGACAATACCAAAATTACAGCTAATTACGCCTCTCCCCTCGCAGCATCATGATGACGGGGGGAGCGAGAAGTGGCCAATATGTGACCGTGAAAAGAGGGCAAGTCCGAAATGGAAACGCTCTGTCGCAGCATGTCTCTAAAGGGAAGGAACGCCAACAGGGCTCTGCCCTCCACACAGAATGAGAACGATTGGAAATCCTCAATACCAAATTTCCACTAAATCACTCAGTGTTATTTATAGGTTGCGGCTAGGTTCTCACACAGCAGAATAAAACAGCAAAAAAACAGCTGTATTTTGCAGAAGCAGGTGATAAACAATAAGCATGTTATATGTAGGGTCATTATCAATTACAGCCGTTCTTCTATACGGTGTGTGCACTGACGGCCAATTTCCCATTGACTTTATTGGCATTCAATATAGAATTACAGCCGTGTGTGAACATAGTCTAAAACTATAATAGATATACGTTGCTGTATCAAGGCAACAAAATGGAAAAGGATCTGTTTTGGTTTTTTCAAGGGTATTTTAGGATTCCACGGAATAGGGAATAAGTGTCGGATTGCAGGGGGTCCATCCACTGGGATGTATTCTCAGGAATAGGAAGAAGCCAACCCTCAGAATGACGTCAATCTCAATGCCTTCTGCTGCTATGGTTCTCCTCTGGGCCAGCAGTAGACCTCAAGCAACGTATAAACAACGACTGTTGTATGCAGTGACAATTGTACTGATATCAATGTACAGCGGCAGGAAGTAATCGACATGCTCAATATTTCGGCTGTATCAAACAACGGCCATTGATCAATACACTGTGTGAACAATGGTCATTGTTTGCATTAACTTCAATGCAATCCAATGTAAATTGTAAATTGTATGGACATAGTCTAAGAATTAGGTGCACAAGTAAAATAGCAGACCACAATCCAAGGGCCAAATGAAGATGTTAAGGCTATGTTCACACACCATCAAAATTACGGCTGCTTTTCTCGGTTGGCCGTCATTTCATGGTAAAGAACGGCCATTATTTATTAATTTTTACCGAGTGGGAACAAAGCCTCAGGGTAAAAAGAAGAAAAACTATTCAAACTATGTACAAACAAAATAAACACTGAGAATGGTAGAAGGACCGGCCATGTTCTGTAGTGGTGGTGAAGTGTCTTCACAATCACACTCTCACACTCAATCTCTTCACAATGACACTTTCTTTCGAGTAGACTCTTACTCTTCCAGTTTCGCTCCTGTTGTTACCATTTAAGATGTGACAATCCAAGGAGAAGTAGAACCACGTTGTTTGTCATCACTACAGATCTCTAGGTCTGTAGGAAATACGTATAGGTCCCCGTACAACAAGCACAGCTTAGCAGCAAGAAAGACAAAAGAAAAGACTATGTTCCCGCTAGGTAAATATTGATGACCGTCCAATAAAAACGGCTGCCATTTTGATCGTGTGTATTGTGCCGTACCCGCAGCTCTGTTCATAACAAAGAAGCTGGGGGCCTACTCAACGGAGGGTACAGAGGTTAGACCCCCCCCCCAATCTCTTACTTTTTCCAATAGGGGAAAAGTTAATTGCCGAACAATCTCTTCAAAAAACTTCTCAATTCAAGTATTTTCCCCTTTAATAATCTTATTTGAATTCAATGCCACCTGGGTGACTGGACTCCTGGGTCTGCCCTGGTGCAAGCAACGCGTGAGACGTAGAAACAATGTGTCTATGGATGCGACAATGACTACACATAAAAAGGCAGTAAAAAAAAGAAACATCACGAAAGCCGCCACACATGGTAACAGTCACACTTACATGTGCAGCTTTCTGCAATATCCAAAAACGATGAAAGATTGATTGGACTATCATTCTTAGGGCAAACTTAGCTCGCTTATAAAAAATTTAATAAATGGGCGAGGTGAGGAGACACAACTTAACGGGTAGTCAAGGAGGAGATTTATGACTTTTCGTGGCTTTGCTACAGCAGTGATCTGTAAGAGGAACATCCAGGGGCAGAAGGCTTAAACTTGTTGGGCAGTCCAACAACAAGTAGCGTCTACTTCTGCTCATAGGCTAGTGGTCTGCTGACAGGACCTTACTGGTTGCTCTGCTAGATTTCAATTTTGTTGTAATTTCATCAATCAAAATTTCAGACATACTACCAGAGGGGAGGTCAGGACTAGAGATGAGCGAACCCGCTGGATTTCTGGTTCGTATGAACCAGAACTCTCTTGCGTCTGATTCCCACTGTCTGCAGGCTCTGTGCAGCCGGATGACCGCCTAGAAAACTGGGATACAGCCTATGGGATAGGCTGGATCCCAGTTTTCCAGGCGGTCCTCAGTCAGGACCACCAAACTTTCTGGCACCTGGTGAGTTGATTTTTTTTTCTACAGAATACCCCTTGAAAAGCTTTGTGTTACCGGAGGTACACTATACAGATCATTACAGATAACTCTAGAATATCTGTCACTATAACAGACCTATCACAGGGCACATTTAGGGCTCTGTTAAAAATCTGTATCGGAGGCTCTATCACAGACTCCATTATATTTGATATGTAAAAGCTAGTGGCTAAAGCGAGCTGTATGTAGCACTTTTTATCTAACAAAAACAAACAAACTGAAGTCACCAATGACCCTCTGGATAATCATGGGACCAAGATAAAACTTTTTGGTATCAACTCCACTTGCTGTGTTTAGAGGAAGAAGAAGGATGAGAACAACCCCAAGAACACAGTCCCAACCATGAAGCATTGGGGGTAGGGGGAGCTCATACTTTGGGGGCTTTTCTGCAAAAGGAATGGGAAGACTGCAGGGTATAGAAGGGAGGATGGATGGGGCCATGTATCACCACATTTTCGCTCATTAAGAGCAGTGATGGGTTGTGGCCAGGTTTTCCACCTGACAATGACCCGAAACACTCAGCAAGGTCAACTAAGGAGAGAATCCACAGCCGGGACAACTAAGGAGGAAACCCACAGGACAATTAAGGAGGAAACCCAAAGCCGGGACAACTAAGAGGGAAACCCACAGCAGGGACAACTAAGGAGAAAACCCACAGCCGGGACAACTAAGGAGGAAACCCACAGCCGGGACAACTAAGAATGAAACCCACAGCCGGGACAACTAAGGAGGAAACCCACAGCCGGGACAACTAAGGAGGAAACCCATAGCCGGGACAACTAAGGAGAAAACCCACAGCCGGGACAACTAAGGAGGAAACACACAGCCGGGACAACTAAGGAGGAAACCCCTAGCCGGGACAACTAAGGAGGAGACACACAGCCGGGACAACTAAGGAGGAAACCCACAGGACAATTAAGGAGGAAACCCACAGCCGGGACAACTAAGGAGGAAACCCACAGCCGGGACAACTAAGAATGAAACCCACAGCCGGGACAACTAAGGAGGAAACCCACAGCCGGGACAACTAAGGAGGAAACCCACAGCCGGGACAACTAAGAATGAAACCCACAGCCGGGACAACTAAGGAGGAAACCCACAGCCGGGACAACTAAGGTGCGTCTCCGTAAGAAGCATTTCAAGGTCCTGGAGGGCCACCAGTCTCCACACCTGAACCCATTAGATAAATCAATGGAGGGAGCTGAAACTCAATGTTGCCCCCCAGTGACAGTCCCAAAAGCTGAAAGATGTAGAGAAGATGTGTATGGAGGAGGGGGACACAATCCTGCTGCACAGTCTGCAAACTTGGTCAAGACCCCCAGGAATCGTCCGACCTCTGTAACTGCAAACAAAGGTTTCTGCCCCAAATCGGAACTTCTCTTCTTCTATTGTGTCACATCCTTATCTCATGGAATCAAATGGGGAATAATTATTTATAAATCCAACAATGTTATTATCTGGAATGTTCTATAGATTCTGTCTCTCACAGGTGAAGTTACCGACCATTACATCCCTCTCCATTTTGTGTAGGTGGGGAAAATCCTCAGTGTATCAGCTACTTATTTGCCATGTTCATTATGTGATATATTTAGGAGAGCACTAAGGTACAGGCACATGTTAGTGTGGATTGGCTGATGCAGATCTGGGGACGATGTGAACAGCTAGCGACATACAGGACAAATGCTACGTAACAGGTAAAAGATGTATTAGGCAAAGTTTATGTTGCTGAACTCTGCTAATTATATACTGTATGTTAAGTTTATTAAAATCGGGTTTATGTCCCAAATTCAACTCCTCTCTATGTCCTATTAAACAGTAAAGATGTTCTGGGGGGGGGGGGGGGGGCAATAGCAAAGCAAGTCTTATGTTTCTACATTTGACCTTCCTCCCATGTTAGAAGATTTGCCCTGTTCTGTTAACTGCACATGTTCCACCTTTAATAAAGGTCCAAAATGTCTGGATATCCATGTACACAGGTAGTGATTGGGTAAGTGAATGTTCCTACAAATAAAACTCAGAGTGGGGAGACAAAAACTAAAACCTTGTACTCACCTACCCCGATCCCCTGTCAGTGTTCCCTTGGGGAATGTACAATCATTGGCTGCAGTGCTGACCTATAATAGGCTCAGTCAGCGTTTCCTAACAGAAAGTACTGATAGGGGGGAGGGCACCTTCAGGGATCTGCAGCAGGTGAGTACAATGTCCCCCTCATCCCCCAATCACCCTGAGTGGTTTTAAATGTAGAACTCTCTCTCCTGAATGTCCATTTAGTTATATCATCTATTAGCATAGCGCCCATTAAACAGGTGGATTGGTAACACTTAGTAGTTTGTTCAATTTCAAGAACAATAGAATAATGGAACAATGTTCTACGGAGAGACATTCCAAAATTACTATTTTATTGTCATATGCAAAATGTGGAAATAAAGCAAACAAAAGGTGCTACACCCTGAAAGTTAGATCGTGGACAGGCTTGGTGCCCAACGTGATAGATAATCTCCTAGATAGGAACCGTTTACACAACTAAAGCCACAGCAGCTGCTAGAGGGTCTCCAGGTAACAACTCGAAAGAACATTGGGACAGATTTACTATTAAAATTACTATGTATTTTTGACACTCTTGGGCCTTGTTAGACAAATGGGCGTGGCATTATGTTCCCTTTTAAAGCAAGGTGTGGCTTAGTGGGAAGTGGCATAACGTGTATGTGTTGGTTGCTTTTCCATACCGTTACATACTGCCATTTATGGTGTTGTTTTGCCTGACTTTAGGTGGTGGGGGCCCATCTCCTTCACCCTGCGGAGCCCTATGAAGGTTAGTTACCCCCCATGATCTTCAGTGTGTTTATATTTTGAGTCAGTGGAATAGGAAAGGCATTGCCAATGAGCTAAGCAGGGAGAAGACACTAAATGAAGAGAATCTACTCTTACTGGAGCAGGATCAATATAAAATAAAGATCTCAGATAAAGTAAATAATAATTCAAAAAGTGACAGAACTTGAAATGTCAAATAACAGCTGCCAGAACCCTGAAATAATGAGATATATGAGCGCCGAGCTTTTATGTCAGACATGAAAGCCTGGCCGAGAATTTATTGAAATTCATATTGTCAGACTGAAATGTATTAGATACTTTTATTTATTCGAGAAGATCTAGAAATGTTCTTTTTATTGAGTTATAAGACGGTCCGGCTCTGTTTACTAGCAACTTAATTCACTATTTAACAGAGAGTAGCAATTATTTACCGCTGTAACTTACAGGTTTGACAAAGACGTCTTAAATCACCCGATAATTACAGCTGACAGCGGCTGCGGCTGCTGCTCCACCCACACAAATATTAAACACAGAGTACAATAATAAAAAGCTGCAAAAATCCAAGAACAGAAACTGCACCGAATGCCAAGATACCTACTTAGCCTTCCTCTACCATTCTGTGAACCAATATTTACTATCTACGTACTCAACTCCTTCCCGACAGAGATTTTTGGCAACAGTGGTTGTGTATTTGTTCCTTGTTTACTAAGAGACAGACCTTTTTGTTTTTCATTTTTCTTTCTTAAAAGATGTGTAAAGGTATATTTGTGTGGAACAAGTTGTAGTTTGTAATATCTCCATGTATTCTACCATCAACACAAAAAAAAAAAAAAAATGGGGAAAAAAAAATCTCTGTAGTGTGGAGAGGTGTTAAGTTTTAGGACGGTATGGCTACGAAAAAGGATGTTAAGTTTATTCTGCAGGTCCGAACCATCACACCTGACCTACGCTTGTATCCCTCAGACTGGCCGCTCCGTGCAGAGGGAGAATAGCCATAGCTGTAACCAGATTTTCCAGGCGGTCCCTGGGCAGATACGAGGGCACATCAGTTTTGCTTTGTACGAAGCAAGACAAATCTGGTTTATAAGTATTTTTTTTATGTAGAATAAAAGCAGAGTTGACCAAGTTTTTTTTTTGTTCCCTGCCAATTACTTTTTGCTTTCATGCTGTTACATTAAATTAGTGGGGCTGGTGCTGTGCCACCCTGCCGACCGTCTACTGGTGGAAAATTTGTTTATAAAATAAAGAATTTATAAAAAAAAACGTTGACCAAGTTTTTCTGGATGTCAAAATTAAGTCAACCGCAATGGAAATCATGATACAGATAAATAAATAAAAAATTGTTCTCTTTTACCCTATTCTGACCTCTAGAAAACTTTCATAACATTTTTATTTTCCAGGTGGGGAGTTATTTTTTTCATCATCTTTAATCCATTCTTTTGGGGTTGGGAGGGGATCAAAAACACTAATTTTGGCATTGAGAATTTTTTTTCCTGAAAATAGTCACTGGGCAGGATAAATAACATAGTTTAATAGTTAAGAGATTTCCAAGTATGGCAATCTCAATTTGGTTAAAATTAGTTTTTCATTTTTTTTTTTTTTATTCTAAATGTGAATCTTTCTTTTTTAATATTTTTTACCATTATATGTGTATTTCTTTATTATACTTTAAGTCCCCATAGGAACATACAGCTGCTTGATCAGTTGTAGAAGGAGATAGTGTACATCTTCCTTTATTAACTACACATTCTAAACAATACAGTAGGAAGCAGAAATATATGTTTTGCATGATCAGTACATGAACAGTTTTAGTATTGTAGCCACGGGAAAAGGGGAAGAAGGAAGTACAAGGAAAACAATGAAGTTACATTTATTGCACCCGGTTTAGACTATTTTATAGAGTTATAAATGCTTGTTAAGATAATAAAGGTTATAACCCCCCCCCCCCTCCCCTTGTAGCGGTAATTTATGGATTTAGACGATTGTTTTTATAGGAAATTTGGCCTTTTAATATGTGTTCAGTGGTTTTATGAACCAAGAAACCATAATAATCTATTATTGAAGAAACCTATGAAAGCAGATGAGGATGCAAAATGTTACAGTATTAAATTATTTTGTATTCATAGTTTTTTTATTTTAAATACAAGATGTTCTATGACTGTAAATGGTACATTATTAATTTCTTTACAGTTTTTTTTTACTATCAGATGTTATATGACTGTAAATGGTACATTATTACAGGTAACGTTTAGGCTTGAGATTCGCTAGATTTATTAAGAGGTGCTGCCCTGTTTTGCTCCAACTATTTGTTAACCTACCTAAAGTATATCAAGCAAGAGGAGACAGACAGCAGGGAGTATGACTAAAGGATCAGACTACACAGGGTTTTCTGTAGTCTGTAACCATGGAGACACAATGGTTTGTAGAAAACTATGGATACAATTTTTATTAAACAATATTTAAACAGCTGCAAAATTCTATTTATCTATTAACATATAGCAAAAAAATGTGCCCTGCCATGATGTATACATAACAGACTCAGGAACCAAATCTCTTATTTTCCTATTGTCTGTTATATTCAATATGAAGAACCCCATAAAATTAGTTATCATCTCAGTTTCCTGGACTTTGGCGAGTATGACATGCCGCTGGGGAACAGAGGGTTACCCACAATCCCACCTGAATGTACTTTGATATGTGTGAAGATCAGCACCCTGTACGCTAATACCATATTCCTCTAATTAAATGAAATTGGACATATTGTATTTTGAACAATGGCACATCCCAACCTAGAGACAAAATTAGTGATGCAAAGTTATCGTCAAATACAATAACCCTCTTTCATGCTACAGCATACAACTAAGAGCAGGATCTCTGCAGTTAAGAAATCGAGTCATGCTTTGATGTGCCTATAATTATTAGGGGTTTAGTCAAATGTCTTTAGGCAAACCTGCTAAGTAGGAATGTACAGATCAAAACTGACATAGTGACAATGCAAAGTGAAAATAGGGGAATCCGAGCCAAAACTGTTTGGCATAACAATAGAGCAAAATGATAAAAGTGTGAACAACATAATTAAAGGATGCACAATCAGTAGTGTGCACCATCGAAAGTCAGCACAACAAGCAGGCAGAAGGAGCCAGTTAGTAGGATTGCAGAACTGTTTTGGCAACTATTATCATTTATAAAAATAGATAAAAATATAATAATATGGGTATATACTAAAGGAAGACACTCCCCAAAATTATATACCGAGTTACAGAAAGTGCAGGGCCTGGGGGAGAGGTACATGGCACAAGGAAGTAGAAAGAGCATCCCTCTGGAGTGTTCTTTAAGGGGTACTCTGGTAAAAATCTTCTTTCAAATCAACTGGTTTCAGAAAGTGTCAGAGATTTGTAATTTACTTCTATTTAAAAATCTCATGTTTCCCATACGTATTAGCTGCTGTATGTCCTGCAGGAAGTGGTGTATTCTTTCCAGTGTGACACAGTGCTCTCTGCTGCCACCTCTGTCCATGTCAGGAACTGTCCAGAGCAGGAGAGGTTTTCTATGGGGATTTGCTGCTGCTCTGGACAGTTCCTGACATGGACAGAGGTGGCAGCAGAGAGCACTGTGTCAGACTGGAGAGAATGCACCACTTCCTGCAGGACATACAGCAGGTGATAAGTACTGGACGACTGGAGATTTTTAAATTGAAGTAAATTACAGTTAAATATAAGAAAAAGAAGCCAAGGGCACTCACCCGTTAGTTGTTCTGATTCTTTATTTCATAGTGCAATAAAAACACAGGGTTGCACACTGATCGGAGCAGACGCCATCTATGTTATAGCGTGGTCATGATGGCCATTTCGCGCGCATGCGCGCTTCGTCGGATGCCGCCCCTCCTGCAGGTCTAGGTAAAATACCTATGGTGACGTGTCAGGGGAGGGCGTTTACCAAAAACCAGGTGCAAATTCAAATAGGTTAAAAACAAACATGGTTACACTAATACAGACTGTGACACTTTAAATAAACATGCCTAATTCTATTTTGTCGTTTAAGCCTCCTTTTCCTTGTGCCCCCGAAGCTAGAATGAGTCTAGCTTCTGTCTTTAAAAGCTGTATATTGGTGTCTTGTCCTGATTTAAACTGAACTCTTTTAAAGACAGAAGCTAGACGCATTCTAGCTTTGGGGGCACAAGGAAAAGGAGGCTTAAACGACAAAATAGAATTAGGCATGTTTATTTAAAGTGTCACAGTCTGTATTAGTGTAACCATGTTTGTTTTTAACCTATTTGAATTTGCACCTGGTTTTTGGTAAACGCCCTCCCCTGACACGTCACCATAGGTATTTTACCTAGACCTGCAGGAGGGGCGGCATCTGACGAAGCGCGCATGCGCGCGAAATGGCCATCATGACCACGCTATAACATAGGATGGCGTCTGCTCCGATCAGTGTGCAACCCTGTGTTTTTATTGCACTATGAAATAAAGAATCAGCACAACTAACGGGTGAGTGCCCTTGGCTTCTTTTTCTTATATTGAACTGTTAAACGTTGTCTAGCTAACACAGAAAGGAGCACCCCCGGCACTGTGCTACATCAGTCCATTTTACGTCCAGCTATATTATCTAGCTAAGTGCTTGGAGTAGTGCCGGTGAAACCTCTCCATAAACTAGTTTGAAGTAAATTGCAAATCTGTATAACTTTTTCACACCAGCTGATTTGAAAGAATTTTTTTGGGGTGAACAACATGTTTGAGGGTGGGTTCACACATGCTGCATCTGTTGTGGATACCTTCACTGTTACTTCAATGGGATTACATATTTGCAGCAGAATTGTCATCCTGCTGCAAGTATGTAAAAGTCAGGCTCCTTAACCCCCCGGGGCCCGGTACGTACATTACTGGGTCCATGCTCTGGCTTGCTTCGGGGGTTCCCGACGTCTCACGGTTATCAGCCAATCAGTGCGCTGCCCCGCCGAAGCCACTGATTGGCTGATCGTGACGTTGAGACATTGGGATCTGCCAAAGCCAGCCGGGGCACAGACTCGGTAATGTATGTACCGGGCCCCGGGGGGTTAAGGGGCCTGACTTTTACAATTGACAATTCAGCTGCAAGTATGTGAACTCACTGAAGTAACAGTGAAGATATCTGCAGCGGATTTTGCAGGGAACTCGCAGTGTGAAGTCCTCTAAAAAATATTTTATTGTCTGCTTTATACTCTGTTTATACACTGATAGAAAACCTTGAGAGATGCTCCTGATTTACTCAAGACGAACAAGCTTAAGCTTCGCACTTATAGCCAGCTATGTTACCGGGATAGGGATAATAGTAATGATCTCGACCCCTTCTTCTCTCCATGTCGGCACTCACTTTCGGTTATTGTTCACACGCGGCTGCCTTAAGGCCCTATTCCACGGAACAATTATCAGCTGGCAGCAAGCGGGGAACGAGGAGCGCTCGTTTGCTTCTCACAGTCAGCCCGTGGAATAGGGCCTTTAGGGTTAGGAACTTTTTACATGCTTTACATCAGAGGTCATCACAATTGTCTGTCATCTTATTTGCAGCAAAGCAGTAAAGCAAATACTTCTCACTAAAATTATAGAGATTGTGTTTATAATTGCGCAAACAGTTAATAAAATAATTTCATTTTTGATCAAGTACAATTTTAAAAAATCCTCGTTAAGGAGTTAATATTATCAATATAAATGTAAGGGGGAAAAAAGGGAAACTTCAAACCCAGATTTTTCTCTGTAGCGTGAACCATACGCTGCATCTTCAGGGAGCATAGAACATGTTTAGTCTTTCCACTATTCAACACATTACTGCGATATTATGTAAACCAGACCTCTCCTGGAAAAAGCTCAGCGCGAAACGTGCGTTGGAGGGGGACGGGCACACTTCCATACCACAGGTAATACTAGCATTACTTACTTTTTTTCACCTCCAGTTTGGCCATAATTGAGGACTTGGCCATTATGCAATTACTATTGGCACTTTATAGGCCTGGGGGTGTTGCAATGTGTCTTTTGGAAAATAGTCCACTGGGTATCATTTATCTTAGACCCATTGTTTACATTTCATATCATATTGCCTTCTCATCTATAGATTTACTTTGTTTTTTGTGTATGCAGCCATTGGCTCCTTTTAATAAGTTCATCTATAATATGTATTTTATGAATTTCTCAATAATAAAGATGTTTATATGAATTAAAATATAGTGTTGTCCGTTTTTGTAGGATTTCCAGATTTTTCTCTGTAGCGTGAACCATACGCTGCTTCTTCAGGGAGCATAGAACTTGTTCAAATTAGTCTTTCCACTATTCAACACATTACTGCCATATTATGTAAACCAAACGTCTTTGCATCGGCTCCCGTAAAACAGAATGCTGGAAGCCAGGGTTAAGCTGCCATTTAATAAGTTCTCGTTCAGGCCATATGAGGTGAATTTCACATCCAAAAGTATTCTGCACCTTTGGCGTCTTACTGTGAGCCTTAGGCACTGTCTGGGCTGGCATCTGGCCTAGAGGGTGCCTAATGCCATACACTAGAGACTCGTGAGCACAAGAAGAGGAAGGAAGCAGATTCTCGAGCGCTGAGTTACTTACGGCCAAGCTTTATTCTATGTTCTATGCATTGTATATTCTGATGTTCTGATTCCAAAGACAGACATACCTGTAAATACTACTAAATTAGAATTGTGGGCATTAGCATGTAAATAACTAGAAGAAAGTTCCCTGGAAGTATGAAGCCGGGACGCATGAAAGCAAAAGTCAGAACAAAGGACGACTCTTACGACGCTGCTGCTTGAAAAACGCTTTGAAAACAAACTTGTGACCGGTTTCCTGAGGCAGGTTATGGGGAGGAAGGAAAAAAGTCTATGGACTCAGTGTACGCTTATGAGGGGAGCAGAGATTATATTTTATTAATGATCTCCAAGATCTTTCGATCTGACACAGAACAATAATAATAAACTTACTTTCAACAAAATCTCAACAGTGAGATCATAAGTGACCCTGAAACCAACAGGAAAGCCATGAGAAGGTCTGCTTGGTGGACCTCCCCCATACTGACAATCGGCAACCCGAATGGACCTCCCCCATACTTACAACCGGAAACCCGAATGGACCTCCCCCATAATTACAACCGGAAACCCGAATAGACCTCCACCATACTGACAACCGGCAACCCAAATGGACCTCCCCCATAATGACAACCTGTGACCCGGGACCTCCCCACACTGACAACTGGAAACCCGCATGGACCTCCCCCATACTGACAATCGGCAACCTGAATGGACCTCCCCCATACTTACAACCGGAAACCCGAATGGACCTCCTCCATACTTACAACCGGAAACCCGAATGGACCTCCACCATACTGACAACCGGCAACCCAAATGGACCTCCCCCATAATGACAACCTGCAACCTGAATGGACCTCTTCATACTGACAACTGGAAACCCGAATGGACCTCCCCCATACTGACAACCGGCAACCCGAATGGTCCTCCCCTATACTCACAACCAGCAACCTGAATGGACCTCCCCCATACTGAAAACCCGAATGGATCTCCCCCATACTGACAACTGTAAACCTGTATTGTAATTCCAATACTGCACACAGAGAAAACCCTGCAGCCGTTCTATCCTTTACTCCTTCTCATTCACATTGTGAAGCCTAGTTAGTTAAGTAAGGCACTAGACCACCAGGGATGTTTCCATCAACCCCTTTCCTGCCCTAGACTAACAGGAATGATTACATTAGTATACTTGTTATGCGGTGAGTTCCTCTGTTAAATCGGAAGTTCATGTCTCTTTGGATACCATAATAAAGGGAGAAAGAACAGCCAGCTCACCCTTGCTTTTGTTCCGTTGCAAGGTTTAAAACAAATGTGCATGCGTTCAAAAAGTGTCACATGTACCACCGTGGTGTGCTGCATCATAAAGTATATGCTAATATTTTAATTTAGATCTGGAATTGCTGGATCTCCTTGGATATCACCATGCAACGAGACCGTAATGACCGTAACTCAATCCAATGGGGGGTCGTACACATTACGATCTCATTGCGTGGTGGTATCCACAGAGGCCCAAACGGAAAAACTCTGCTGATCCGGCAGCCGGCCGACATGACAGGTACACTGCTCTCTTCCTCATCCAGGACCATGAGAGGCCCTCTGAGGGCCAAGAGGAAGCATGCATGCCAGCATGCGGAACAGGCTGCCGCCCGTTCACTCATCCGCGTCATTGTTACCTGCTATGATATGAATAAATGGTTTGATATTTGAAGCTCCTGAAGTGGGGTCTGCCATGTTGACCCCATTCTCTGGATATAATTGACTGCATACGGACTACACTAGATGAGTACATAGGAGTACGAGCAGCAGTTTACATGGGGAGGTATTAGTGCCGAGACATTTCTTGTTGCGAGCAATCTTATATTACTGGGTAGGCATGGCACTAGGGCCTGGTAACTATTGGTAGGCAGCCAGACCGACACTGCATTACCACACCATTGTAGTGAGTATTCCATGACCCAACTAAGTGGATTTCAATAATCTCCCTTTCCTTTCCATCCATGATAAGAATAATAGATGTTAAATAAAACCAAATACTTTGGATATTAAACTTATTGGTAATAATTCAATAAATCCACAGAAGAAGTGGGCTGCGTTATTCCTGCTATGGCGAAACTCCACTCTAGGCTTTTCCTTCCAAGGATGACGGACACATCATTACAAGTGAGACGTTTGTAATGTTATTTCACACCAGCTAAAAAGATAGCACTTCACAGCGGGTCTCGAAAGGAGGAAGAATTTATCTGCTTTTCTCGTTACAACAAAAATCCCTTTTGGGTGAAAACTATTGATTTGAAGGTTAAATAAATTCATCTCGCCGGGCCCCTGTGTAATTTAACGGAAGTTGGCCTTGGGAATCTTTCTGACATTTCTAACATGCGCTGTTCACTTGAGTTTTTATCAAGGAAATAACATGTGAACTCCCCGGAGTTTTTTTTTTTAACGGTGTGATCATTATTAATTATAGGATTTCTTAATGGGTTATGCCGTGTCAACTCCTTGTGGCATGGTTAAGTGACATGTAAATTATCAGACTGGAGTGAACTGTGGGAGACGGAGCTTCTATACGCTGAATGAGGCTTCTGACTTGCAGATTGTGCTTTTTTTTCCATAGGCTAAAGAAATCAGGAGAGGTTTTATAATAACCCGCGGGAAACTACGCTAAATCAAGTCAATTTGTCACGACGGTAAATTTAAAGACCGAGTTCATGTTCAGAATTCCCCATCATGTCTTGCCTGGTGGAGTAAAAAAAGCAGATGAAACAGATCTACATTTATACCATCACATCATAAAATAATAAAAAAAAAATGTATATACATATAAAAAAAGATTGAATTTTATGTTTTATTCTCTCCGGTAAATATATGTTTTTCTGCTCTATAATATAGGTTCCCTCCTTTTAGAATAAATAGTTTAGCAGCTTCCTGTATATGCTGGAAGCTGATTGGCCCACCATGTGACTTCCATGTTGTAGTCAATTATCGCGCAGAAAATCGTTATATATTGTTCACATTTAAACGATGATCGTCCTGTGTGATTGCAGGCAACGATCGATAAATTGTCGTTGATTTAGATCTGACCCTAAAATCATTGTTAATTGTCCGCTAATCGCTGCAATTCCACATTCCTTCACTAATCATTCAGGGTAATTCCAAATCGTTCCTTCTTTCACTGGGATCAGATGGAGTAAACGATCGGTGTAGCAATTGTCGTAACAATCGTAACTAACAACTATCGCTCTGTGTAATATGGAGAACATTTCCAGGTTAACGATAAACAATCTTGTTTTTTGTTAGTTGTTAATCGTTAAAATTGCTTAGTCTAATAGGACCCTTAGGGCCCAATTACACGGGCCGATTATTGGGCAGAAAAATCATTTTATTGTTTGAATTTAAGCAATTACTGCTTTGTGTGAATGGAGATAGGAAACTGTGTGATAGGAAACATCAAAAAATCGTTCATGTGTCGTTAACTGGATCTTTTTAAGCTGACCATGAAATCCTTGTTAATCGTTCGGCGTACGTTCACGTTGTTTGTTCTTTTTCCGGGCTCAGAAGGAGTAAACGATCATAGTGACTAACGACTATTGTTCTGTGAGATATGGTGAACGATTCCAGGACGTTCCCAAAAGCTCTTGTTTGCGATCGTTTATCCTTAATTGATAACCGTTATAAATGGTTTAGTCTAATAGGACCCTAAATCAGTTGCAGACACCACTTTTAGGGTGGCCTTACACAATGGTCCAGAGTAAAGATGAGCATGCTGGAGTCGATCCGAACCCGATCTTTCGGCATTTGATTAGCGGTGGCTGCTGAAGTTGGATAAAGCCCTAAGGCTATGTGGAAAACATGGATATAGTCATTGGCTGTATCCATGTTTTCCAGACAACCTTAGAGCTTTATCAAAGTTCAGCAGCCACCGCTAATCAAATGCCGAACTATCGGGTCTGGATCGACTCGAACCCGGTTCGCTCATCTCTAGTCCAGAGTATTCTTTTCATTCATATTATGTCCTATCGACTTGAGAGGTTCCTGGTGTGTGTTATGTGTGTATTACACCTCCATTGCTTTACGGGTGTTCAAAAAATGCTCCTAATACATGTGAAAGACTCCCACAAATTTTGAACACAAGCATGAAATATGTCATTTTCTTTATTTTACAACATGTGAGCTTGGCATGAGAAAGCAGTCAGCCAAAGTAATAGAGATCTCTCTTCATTAGTTTTCAAGAAAGCCTCTGCCAGACTCCTTTGCCTATGGCTTATCTCACTGAGAACATCCTCCACTCTCCTTCTATACCTTCCACAATTGTTAGATTCGCGGCAAGACCTGCTAACACTGCCATGTTCAGCCAACACTTCTCTAACGTGCTAGGTCAGCTTTAGATGAATTCAAGCCTACGTAAAATAAAATGTTCTATACACACACAGTACACAGAACCATCCTTTAGGGCAATCTCATGGCTAAAAAAAGCCAGTTTTCTGACTTTTCAATAATTTTTGATTATTTTGTTGAACTTTGGCCGATAAACAGTAAAATTTCATGGACGCAATTTTAGGATTGTTAAATGAAATGCCGGGTCTTTTCTTCACCCGTAAAGGTGAAAAAAAAAAAGAAATTCATTTTCCAATATCTGTTAAAGTGTTTAAACAAAATATTACCAAATGGCAAAAACTTTTATATCAACAGAAATGGCCCTTTAAAAATAAATAAATCTGAAAATACAGTGTGTACATAGTGTGTAGATAGCCTAAAGGGATACTAAACAAGCATGAGACCTCGGCTATAGACGACCTGTAATAAATAGGTCTCTTTAAATGCCACTTAAATTCTGGACTTCAAAGAATTTTTCAATTAGCAATGGAGAGTAAGTTCTGAAGTCTACAGCATAGAATATAACCGCATGCCCCGTCCTTATATTGCTTTAATAAGATCCCTATCCAAACTAAACAATGGATTACTCCAAAACAAATACCCTGCTTGCTCTTCCTATGATGCAATTCACATTGTATATCTGTGGCCCGGACACAGGATCAACAAAAGAAACCTAAATATCCTCAATGCATTTGTTTAAAGGGAAAAGAAAACGACCAATTATTTAGAGTTTTCACTTTCAACATATTTTTAAAGAATATTTGGTGTTTTTTTTCCTTCTATTTTCTATTTCACTATCTAAATCATAAAATAATCTTAAAATATACCAGTTTTCAGTCCGGCCACTAAGTCTAAAACTAAGTTGAGATATCAGTATATAGTTTTTAAGTTCTCAGCTCCACCTCTCCCACCCTGTAGAATGATGTCAATGAAGGTCACACAGCATGCCCAGTAATGTTTCCCATTCGTCTAAAGGGGACAGCTCCTGTTAATGTCCATGAGGCTTGTTGTAAAGCATACCTCTTAACCTCTTAACCCATTTTGACATCAGGCTACGTCATCATGGGGTAAGGGATGTAGGGAGAGGGCTCATTTCATATAAAAAGTTTAAGTCACATGCCTTTTCCCATTTTATAATAAAAAATAAAGATATTTGGTATCAATGCATGCGGAACTGCCCGAACTATTAAATTATCCCATTGCTGATCTCGCAAGGTAAACGGCATAAGTGCAAAAAAAATGCCAAAGTGCAAAATTGCTGATTTTTAGGCACATCAAATCGAGAAAATTTAAATAAAAAAAGCAATCAAAAAGCCGTATATATGCAAGCAAGATGCCGATAGAAAGAACAGATCCTGATTAAAAAAATGTCACCTCACACAGCCCCATAGACCAAAAAATAAAAAAGCATTATAAGGGTGGTAATAAAGCAATATAAAAACATTTACTTCTTCTTAATAAAGGTTTGAATCTTTTAAAAGCAGTCATATAAAATAAAAGTTATACAAGTTACATATCAGTGTAATCGTACTGACTTTAGGAACATAGATAATATGCCAGTGAATGGAGTAAAGACAGAATGCCCCACCCCCCACCTCTAAAATAAAAAAAATATTTCCTTTTCAAGTTTGCAGTGCAAATACATTTTCCCCACAGGTTTCCAGCATATTTTATATACAAATAAAACAATATTCTAAAAAATCCCCCTTCCCAATACCACCCTATGTCTAATATATATGTGTAACCTATCTTACACCCTTATACTGTTTTTTACTTATCCGCTCTGGATGTCTAAAATCCTCTACTCTGGGTCCACTCTGACCACACTCAGCTCCCTCTTCCCCCTCCCTTTGTAGTCACAGGACATGTGATTTCCTCTCTGGGGGCTGGGTTTGGTTGCCTATTGACTTTGTAACCTGACCCCCCGGAGACATTATCTGCATCATCTCCATGCACCTGTGCTGCTTCCATAGACTTATATGTGTCCCTGAGCCTAGGTATCTGTAGTATGAAATGTTATACTTATATCCCTGCTTGCTGTCAGTGAATGCAGACATATATACCTGTCTTTGTCGCAGCTCTGTATATTGTAAGTGTTAAGGATGTTCTTAGAGTCTGGATGGAATTAGAATGCTTCCATTCAGAGTCAGCAAGCAGAGATCTAAACCTACACTAAAACCTCCAGCCCTGGTAAACAGATGCCTCTTATGCAGCACATAGCTACACCCTGAGTGCGTCAGCTCTGCTACATCATCAGCTAGTGTGGAATACATACTGGGGTGATGTGATGGAAAATCAGTGAAAAAAAAACACTTCTTTGACAAGAAAAGGAAAGAAAGCTAAGGGGAGGAGTATATAAATGGACCAATCAGGGAGATGTATGATGGGAAATGTAGTTTCTTGGCCGGCGCCATCTTGGATATAGATCGGCTTTTAGAGAAGCTTGTAACTCAGGAATAGCAGCAGCTAAAATGACAGGAGACGGCTCCAAATATTTAGGGGGGCTTGGAGGATAAGACCGGCTGGCATTTAATTTTTTCACTCTTAGGTTGATAACCCCTTTAAGACATGGTCATCACCTATTGTGATTACAATTCTGTCTTATCATTATATGGTGCAACCTCTTGCTATAATTCAGTCTGTGATGAGGACATTGTTTACATTTTTTTTTTTACAGAACAAGAAGCTTATTAGGCTTAGTGGCCAGAATAATAACAGGAAGATTTCAGGATTCTTTTTAAATATACATAGTAATAGGAAAAATATTTTTTTTTTCTTTTGAAAGGTTAAAAGTAACAACTTGTGTCTTGTTTCCCTTTAAATGTTGAGCTCTAAATCTAATCCAGCTCAGGTATCACGGCTACAATACATAAGCACAATTTTGCAAACTGGATTACCGCCACACAATGTATGCGAGCCTAGAAATGTAATCCGTTCGCTACCAACTCTTATTTTCCATTCAAAGTGGATCCGTTCTATGTGAAGTCAGGGATCGGCAGGCGGTATTTGAAGCTTATCGCCGCTAATTCTTTTTCCCTAGAAACGAACCAATAACCCCCCACACTTGTAACATTGCAGCAGTACAGAAAAAGTATTGATTAAAAAAAAAAGCAGCTTTTTAAATAGCATTAATTCTTACCAACTCCGGAGTTTATTGATTCTGCATCTATTTCCTCAGCCTTTTTCTTTGCCACTTTAGCTAGTGCCAATTCACCCTTATCTAGTGCAAGGTAATGGATGTCCTTTGGAAATAAAGCAAAATAAAAGATTAATCTAAAATGAATCTTGGGCGCACAACAAAGAAGAATTTCAAAGAAAAAGAATCTTTTTATTGCCCAGATCACAGAACATAGACAGGACTGATGAACCCACAGTTACGTTTTAATTTTCTCAATTTTCATTCTTCGGCGATGCAAATGTATCATCTTACGCGCCTTACCTTATCTCCAGCCAGGCAATCAAACACATTGCAGCAAGTAAAAGGCAGAGATTTCACTCGCCAGCTTAGGCTGCACTTTCTGACCAACCTGCGCCTTTGAAAAGTCAACTGCTGGAATCTGTAATTTCTGACAGACACCTTTGAATATACTGTATGTACTACCAGGAATTCTGCATGTCAGAGGCTTTTTTGCAGCCCATTTAACATATATACGTTTAAGGGGAAAAAACGGATGCAAAAACTGATGTAATTGAGTGCCTCAGTTTGGATCCATTTTTTCGTTGACTTCCATTATAAAAATAAAAAATCTGTTGTTTTTTTTCCCCCTCTAATTTTTAGCACACACAAAAATGTG
Organism: Dendropsophus ebraccatus; assembly: GCF_027789765.1. Taxonomy (NCBI): domain Eukaryota; kingdom Metazoa; phylum Chordata; class Amphibia; order Anura; family Hylidae; genus Dendropsophus; species Dendropsophus ebraccatus. The sequence continues at coordinate 7,213,239 of NC_091468.1, forward strand.
TCCGCATGTGACTGCTATGTCGTAAATGGTACACTGATATTCTTCTGACCGATTCTCAGCGCAAAAGTGAGAAAGTTTGTTTATGAGTGGGTGCTGTGATCTCCTATCAAACCACTCTGGTGAAAGTATTGTAGCAGCCAACACAGTGTAATTGTAGTATTACATGGAGAACATTCAGACAAGAATCTCTCTCCCTTTGTGCCCTGCACCAACGCAGATGAGAGAGAGAAGACACTGGAGCCTAGCATGGGAGTCAGCAGAGGGGGAGTATGTTTTATCCTTTTATTAATTTATTAATGTTGGTGAGGAGGGAACCTACATATTGCAGTAACCTGCTTACCTACAAAGTGGGGAGACCGGTCTACCTAATGTAGGAGATTAGCCCTCTACCGACCTAGTGGGGTACGGTCTAACTAATGGTGGAAATTACCTACCGAGGTCACCTATCTACCTAATAGAGGAACCTACTGGGTCAACTACAGTATCTTGCTACTGGTGGAACCTACCTAATGGGGAAGGGGGTGTAGCTACCTTCTAAAGGGACCTACCTAATGGGGAAAGTTTAGTTACTGGGGCACCTAACTACCAACTTGGAGGACCTTACAACACTGTCTTGGGTGCAGTGTCTATTTTAAAACAACGGCTGTTATTTGCCATTAAATGATGGCCCTCCATTCAATTTCAACAGTGTGTGAACATAGCCTTTCTGTGTTTCCAATCCACTCCCGGTTTTGGTTGAAAAATATTGATCGAAATACTGAGCAAAAATACTGGGAACATAGCTACAGGCTGAGGGAATCCTGGCCAGAGCGTATACACATTGTATACACTCTGGCCGGGATCCCTAGCGGCCCAGTAGGAAACTGACAGTCAGTTTTCTGCGTCCGCTATTCACTGAATAGCGGACGCAGAAAACCTCCGGCTCCGGCCACTCACTCCATTGTGTGCAGTGGGGAGTTCCGATGCGGGCGCGCTCTGATGCACCCGCATCAGAACTCAGCGGTGCTAAAGATCATCCGGCCAGTACTGCAGTATGAACAGCGTATGCACCGATACAACGTATGAACATGGCTTAATACTGTATTTTCCCTATGGTGGCCTCTGCAAGTAAAGTTTTCCCTCCATGTAGCAACTTCCTTCTGCCCAATCTGTAATTGGAGTTGAACTTGAATAGATTTTTATTAAGGTTATTAAAGGTTAGAAGAAATAAAGAAAAGTAACCATCAGCGACCTGCATGCTCCTCGATCGAAAGGTGTAAGGTTGTACTGCAATCACTGTTTTCACACGGCTTCACTATCAGACACCCTTCTGCTGTTCTGCTGCTAACTAGAGCTGCTGCCCAGCATGTGAAACATGATCCGCCCGAGGAAAGAGGACAACTGGGGGCACGCATGTGATTGTATGATGTCCTTATACCCTAGAGCATGGGTCTCCAAACTGAGGCCCTCCAGCTGTTGCGAAACTACAACTCCCATCATGCCTGGACAGCTAAAGCTTTGGATTTGTCTGTCCAGGCATGATGGGAAATGTAGTTTTGCAACAGCTGGAGGGCTGCAGTTTGGAGACCCATGCCCTAAAGCGTGTAGAAAAGTAGGTGTCTAGAGTAGAAGAGGCTATTGAAGCAAGAGATAAGCACCAGAAGCATGGTTACATGACTGCATGTAAGACGGGCTTAGAGAGGCTTCTCAAATACAGATATTACATTAGAAACTGATAGAATTTTCTACATGTAAACTATCAGCACATTTTTAAAAAGTTAAAAGCAAAAACCCTTTCAGAAACCTGAAAAAGACCTTCCAGGGAAAAAGAGAGGATCCTGCATATTATCACCTTCTGCAGGTACTCTGTCAGGGTTATAGTGCAAAGCCCATAGCTGAATACTGAAGAATTACCTACACATTGTACACAGTATATACACATATAATGTTTAGGTGCCAGCATACACATCATGTGATGTCTGCACATGGTGTGTTATTCAGGAATAGAGAAAGTGCAGCTACTTTCTTGCAGAAACAGCGCCACCCCTGTCCCCAGGTTGTGAGTGGTATTACAATTCAGCTTCATTCACTTCAATAGAACTGAGGAACAAAATCCCCACACCCAACCTGAAGATAGAAGAGGTGCTGTTTGTAGAAGAAAGCGGCCATGGATAACAACTAGAGATGAGCGAACCTCGAGCATGCTGGAGTCCATCCGAACCCGAGCATTCAGCATTGCAGGGGCTGCTGAACTTGGATAAAGCCCTAAGGCTATGTGGAAAACATATCTATGTATTAATGTTTTCCAGACAACCCTAGAGCTTTATCCAACTTCAGCAGCCCCCGCTATGCCGAATGCTCGGGTTCGGATGGACTCCAGCATGCTCGAGGTTCGCTCATCTCTAATAACACCTTTAACACAAAACTTAACATGTGGAAATGCTTCCTCTACTAGAAGAAGCCATTCAGATAATGGGCCCAGACCATGAATATATCAACGTGTGTGATACAGAACAGCGGTCGAGGCATAGTGATTTCTATAGTAATTGATATCATGCAGTGACGTTGTCAGAATGTATAAAAGGTGACAGTACATAATAACCAGGTGATGACAAGACTAACCGGAAACCTGAACATAAGTGCAAGACTGTGTAATAAATGCCAGAAGTTCTAAGGAGGTGATCCAGGGAGAGATAAGAAGTCACACATGATAGGGAAACATTAACACCTGATGATCTGACACACCTACATAATGATCAGCTATAAAAACTATATATATATATAAACACATAAACAACGTAAGGTCAGTTACACAGTGTAACAGAAGGGTCTGTGTATACAGTATATACATGTGTATATAACCACAAGATATTTGTTGTTGACATCAGCAACAGTCTGTAGGAAGGACAGGTGTGTTTATGAAGTCTGGTGGAAATATTTTATTAGAGTATTGTATTGCCCCCTAAAAGTTAAACAAATCACCAATATACACTTATTACAGGAAATGCTTATTAAGTGCTTTTTTCTCTACACTTACTACTGCATCAAGGCTTCACTCCCTGGAAAACATGGTGATGTCACTTCCTGGATAACATGGTGATGTCACGACCCGACTCTCTGAGCTGTGCGGGTTGTGGCTGCTGGAGAGGATGAATGTAGGGGGACACTTAGGGACACTGAGCATCCCCCTGCCATCATCCTCTCCAGCAGCCACAGCCCACACAGCTCTGGGAGTCGGGTCGTGACATCACCATGTTATCCAGGAAGTGACATCACCATGTTATCCAGGAAGTGACATCACCATGTTATTCAGGAAGTGACATCACCATGTTATCCAGGAAGTGACATCACCATGTTATCCAGGAAGTGAAGCCTTCATGCAGTAATAAGTGCAGGGAAAAAAGCACTTTATAAGCATTTCCTGTAATAAGTGTACAGTATATTGGGGATTTGTATAACTTTTGGAGGGCAATACAGTACTCTAATAAAAATCTTTGCTGGATGTAAATGAATGTAAATGCTGGATCGGCGCTTGTTTACTGAGCCTATTACACGTCTCGATAATTGTGCAGCAAGGGCTGTATGTAGATATCGTTAGCAATGTTCAGGCAGCCTGTCCTGCCCAGTGATTGGCAGAGCAGCCTGTCACTTCAGAGACCAGCTCTCAATTTGCCCCAGTGGCTGCAGCGAGTGGGGAAAAGCCAGGAAGACACCAGGGAACATGGAGAGGTAAGGGGTCAGAGACAAAGGACAGATCAGTCAATGATTGTTGTTTACAGCTGATCGATGTCTTTATTACACAGAGTGAATTGGCCTGATTCGGCAGATTATCACTCTGTGTACTGAATGTCGATCTTTTCTGGGTAATCAGCTGATCTATTCTGGGTAATCAATAATCTCTGACACTACAATCTTAAATGAGTCCCAAATAAGTTATGGGTGTAAACCATGTCAGAGGTCATGTCTGAGGCAGGCTCTACTAGCAGATCTCAACATGGCAGACAGGAAAGCCTTAAAGGGATAGTGTCATGAAGAAAGACTCACTAATCCCCCACACGCTGCCCTGTTTGATAACATGTTACCCTTGGCGCCAGGCACCCGCTATCTTAGGTCACTCATGCTCAGTTCACTCACAGTCACATGATCTGTCCCATTAGATTACATCCAAGCAAGGAGGATTTTGGGAACGTGTCTGCACTGTTGCCTTGCAACCGCAGGGTCACGGTGACAGGAGGAAACCAGGAAGAAATCTGATGCATGGGGAAGAAAAATGGTAGTGATGTAAGCTTCATGTTCTCCGGAAAGACTGGAACCATACCAGGAACATACTGGAAAGACTATCTGCTGTATAGAGTGTTAAAAAAAATGACACGATGAACGATCAGTCCAGGTCCCGCTGAAAATGCTTCCTTCATGGAATTGTGGAGTCGTTTTCAATCCCACTAAAGTAAAGGCTTCCTGGTGCAACAAGCCATCAGGTCGGCTCACTTTATAGGATAAACATTATTAGCATCTACTGTTAAAGTCTCCCTAAAGGAGTCCATAATATGTCCATTATGTAAAAGAGGAAAGCAAACAGGTCCATGAATGGATTTTGTGAAGGTTTTCTCCCCATTGTTATGGAGCGCTCCATACAATTAGCTGCATAGGGGTAACATGCTGGGTAAGAAGCTGGAGCTCCATTTGCTTTGACTACCTGACCTTGCTGGGACATTGTGGAGAAGGGTCTTCTGAAACAAAAACCTCACGTGGTGCATTGTGAGAAGCCATTAAAGAGGCAGAGAATTTGACTTTTGTAGCTAATTTAGTGGGAGGGATAAGAAGCGGATGAAATGTAAAACTTCTCGAAGTCCATGTCTGACCATTGTCCTCTTATAATGTACTCACAATTGCAATCATAATGGGTCAGTTTAATAGTCACCACACTGAGGGAAATTTACTAAGATACCCCAGAATCCTGGGGTAAAAAAACAAAAAACAAAAACTGCAGTTTAAGCTTTGCATCAGATTTTTTTTATGTGAAAGGGGGAGGTGGTGCAGCTCACAGGTCAAAGTGCAAATGACTGAGGTTAAAATATAGTCTGCCCCTACCTATAGTGGCATGTGAGTACCAAGAAGTGTAAACAAAAATTATATAGTCCTCTAAGTCACAGCAGCCCTATGTGATATGGAAAAAAACATAATAAAATAACAATATAAAATATACCAGCACTGCGGGTGATCGCTCCTGCTGCTGTATCTCCATCGAGACGGGTGAGAGGTGTCACAGACACCAGACGCTTTCCTTACTACTACACAACCTCCACCCTAGACAAATAAGCAAGTGTCTGTAGAATGTACTTGGACTGTCACTGTATAGAACTGCAGATCCCAGCAATCCCAGTCATTCTAGTACTGGTATACTAACAAACACACTACAGATCCCAGCACTCCCAGTCATTTCAGTACCAGTATATTGACAAACTTACTACAGATACTCACCAGGCTCATGTCTCCAGAGCAGTTTTTGGCAGCAGCTTATAACTAAGAATCCTGCTAAATATCTACAGTTTGTGATTTTCTATCTGTTATAGACTACCTATGGATTGCTATCTGTTTATCCAGCATAACATTTATTGTTGCTGATTGATACAAGGTCGCTACCCTGGGGAGCGCAAACTGCCACAACTACGTGACTGCATCTGAACTACTGTAACCAGCAAACTCCGTGGCACATAGCTGCCTATCTATTATATCTATAGCTACTCTGCCCATTGCTTTTCGGACATCACCCATTACAGACGGGTTAGCCCGCAGTGCTGGTATTCAAATATTCATTTATTCATTTTCCTGCCAAGGCCCGGCGGCATTTTTACCAGTATCTTTGTCCTTTTATTGTACTTTATTGTTTCCATTATCATTATCATGATCATTATATGTGATTTTATACATTCTAATTAAATCAGCATTTTATATTGTTATTATATTATGGTTTTTTTTACCATATCACATAGGGCTGCTGTGACTTAGAGGACTACATAATTTTTGTTTACAGATTTTTTTTATGTGTTGGGGAGCAGGGATGAGATGGGAGCCATACTGGGGAGCAGGAATGAGATGGGAGCCATGCTGGGGAGCAGGGATGAGATGGGAGCCATACTGGGGAGCAGGAATGAGATGGGAGCCATGCTGGGGACTAGGAATGAGATGGGAGCCATGCTGGGGACTAGGAATGAGATGGGAGCCATGCTGTGGACTAGGGATGAGATGGGAGCCATGCTGGGTAGTAGGGATGAGATGGGAGCTATGCTGGGGAGCAGGAATGAGATGGAAGCCATGCTGGGGGGAGGTAATAAGATGGGAGCCATGCTGGGGACTAGGAATGAGATGGGAAGCCATGCTGGGGACTAGGAATGAGATGGGAGCCATGCTGGGGAGCAGGAATGAGATGGGAGCCATGCTAGGGACTAGGAATGAGATGGGAGCCATGCTGGGGAGCAGGAATGAGATAGGAGCTATGCTGGGGACTAGGAATGAGATGGAAGCCATGCTGGGGACTAGGAGTGAGATGGGAGCCATGATGGGGACTAGGAATGAGATGGGAGCCATGCTGGAACTAGGAATGAGATGGGAGCCATGCTGGGGAGCAGGAATGAGATGGGAGCCATGCTGAGGACTAGGAATGAGATGGGAGCCATGCTGGGGACAAGGAATGAGATGGGAGCCATGCTGGGGACTAGGAATGAGATGGGAGCCATGCTGGGGACTAGGAATGAGATGGGAGCCATGCTGGGGACTAGGAATGAGATGGGAGCCATGCTGGGGACTAGGGATGAGATGGGAGCCATGCTGGGGAGCAGGAATAAGATGGGAGTCATGCTGGGGAGCAGGAATGAGATGGGAGCCATGCTGGGGACTAGGAATGAGATGGGAGCCATGCTGGGGACTAGGAATGAGATGGGAGCCATGCTGGGGACAAGGAATGATATGGGAGCCATGCTGGGGACTAGGAATGAGATGGGAGCCATGCTGGGGACAAGGAATGAGATGGGAGCCATGCTGGGGACTAGGAATGAGATGGGAGCCATGCTGGGGACTAGGAATGAGATGGGAGCCATGCTGGGGACAAGGAATGAGATGGGAGCCATGCTGGGGACTAGGGATGAGATGGGAGCCATGCTGGGGAGCAGGAATAAGATGGGAGTCATGCTGGGGAGCAGGAATGAGATGGGAGCCATGCTGGGGACTAGGAATGAGATGGGAGCCATGCTGGGGACTAGGAATGAGATGGGAGCCATGCTGGGGACAAGGAATGATATGGGAGCCATGCTGGGGACTAGGAATGAGATGGGAGCCATGCTGGGGACAAGGAATGAGATGGGAGCCATGCTGGGGACTAGGAATGAGATGGGAGCCATGCTGGGGACTAGGAATGAGATGGGAGCCATGCTGGGGACAAGGAATGAGATGGGAGCCATGCTGGGGACTAGGAATGAGATGGGAGCCATGCTGGGGAGCAGGAATGAGATGGGAGCCATGCTGGGGGGCAGTAATGAGATAGGAGCCATGCTGGGGACTAGGAATGAGATGGGAGCCATGCTGGGGACTAGGAATGAGATGGGAGCCATGCTGGGGACTAGGAATGAGATGGGAGCCATGCTGGGGACTAGGAATGAGATGGGAGCCATGCTGGGAAGCAGGAATGAGATGGGGAGCCATGCTGGGGACTAGGGATGAGATGGGGAGCCATACTGGGGAGCAGGGATGAGATGGGGAGCCATGCTGGGGACTAGGAATGAGATGGGAGCCATGCTTGGGACTAGGAATGAGATGGGAGCCATGCTGGGAAGCAGGAATGAGATGGGGAGCCATGCTGGGGACTAGGGATGAGATGGGGAGCCATACTGGGGAGCAGGGATGAGATGGGGAGCCATGCTGGGGACTAGGAATGAGATGGGAGCCATGCTGGGGACTAGGAATGAGATGGGAACCATGCTGGGGACTAGGGATGAGATGGAAGCCATGCTGGGGACTATGAGATGTTACGTTCCAAAAACATTTAATATGTCGTAGAGATTTGTCAAAAGTTTTGACTGGTGGTGGGGTTAATGTGAACGGCACTATTGACAGTTTTCTCTCCTTAAAATTATTCTAAAAAATAAACAAACCAAAACCCTATTGCTGAGATGTTCAGTAATATATCAGGACAAATACCCTGAACCTTACCATGAATAAATCCCGGGCACCAATATCTACTGCTAGCAGAAACGCTTTCTCGAATCGCTGATGCCTGAAAAAGAAAAAAGTGGAAACAACACTGAAAATATATAATCGTATAATATAAAAAAAAACTTTGTATTTTACATAATCCGGTTAAATTACACCAAGATATTGGTTAGATAAAACATTATAGGATCATAGGTGCGGGTCTAGAACCCCTAGCTGTACCCTGTACAATAGGATTTCTGTACTCCCCACAGGGCTTGGTGAGGTAACATGTATATGGCAGGGATTTGTTAGGACCAGTGTCTCCCGTGCCGGCCTCTCCTGGCAATGCACGGGCACCGAGAAATTATGTACTGATCTCTACGTATATTCGGATGGATCAGAGTTCCCACCCCAACCTGATGAGTCAGATGCAGGGTCCCCACTCAGACCAGTAAGCGGCCAGAACGGAGGACAGCGGACCCCAGTGCTGGAGCCGGAGAGGAGGAGACTGAGCATAACAACATGCACCTACCTCCAGCACTCTTTAAAAAAAAAAAAAAAAAAAAAGGCAGACCCCAGAATCCTCCTTTAATTTGTGCTTGGCGGTCAACTGTATGGAGGCAAATTGACTCCCCAAGTAAATGAAGCGGCAATGGGCATACTGGGCCACCATCCCCTTCACTCAAATTGCTCAGCAATGCTTGGAAGAGAACGAATGGAATGGTGGCCAAGCACACTAGCACTTTGTTTTCTTCATTCTCAGCTAGTTATTTACTATCCTATGCACTTTAAATCTTGGAACAACCTCTTTAACTTCCATCCATTAGAGCAGCCATAAATCAAACACACTCCGCAATGTCCATACAAACAATTCAGAAAAGACACAATACAAAAAAAGTCTCCAATACAACATAAACAAAAATACTCCCCTACGGAACTATAAGTAATGATCCTAAATTTACACAATAAAATTCTAGATACATTCCGTTTAAGGGTGCGTTCACACGTAATGGATCCGCAGTGGATTTCTCACTGTGAATTTGCAGCAAGACCCTCTGCGGATCCCTGCCCTGTACACTGTATGGACAGACATCCCGCTGTGAGTTTGTCAGCAGCCCACCCCATTAACCCCCCAGCCGACAGAGCCTATACATCACCTGGTCCTGCTCCAGCTTGCTTCTGGGGTTTCCAGAACGTCCGGCTTGGCCAATCAGTGCGCTGCCCCGCTGCGGACATGAAGACACCGGAAGCACCAAAGCAAACCGGAGCAGGGACCAGGTGATGTATAGGCTCCGGCAGTTGGGGGTTAACGGGGCGGGCTGCTGACAAACTCGCAGCGGGATGTCCATCCTGCTGCGAGTTTGTCTGCCCATAGAGTGTACAGGGCAGGGATCCACAGCGGGTCTCACTGCGAATTTGCAGCGAGAAATCCACTGCAGATCGGTGAATGCACCCTAAAGGGGGATCTGCCCCCCGACAGCCTACACTTCTCTAATCAATAGAGCGGGCCGACTAAGGGCAAGCCGGATGGGCACTATGGGGACGGGGCAGTGCTCCTAACGGGTGCCCCAGTGCCACTAACAGCCTCACCTGACCATGGAGCAAAAGACTAAGTGCAGCAGAACGGCACCGAGGATGAAAGTAAGACATACTGTAAGAGACATACTGTAAGAGACATACCCTCCTCCTCAGTGTCTCCTGTGTGATAGGGATAGATCCTCTAGCTGCTGACAGTTCCCCTTTAAGTGTAAGAAATTAGATAACATTTGGATAAGCTGTGGACACACACTTCACGCACGTATGGATTCCACAGCGCTCACACTAAACCTTGCAGATAATACAACTACTAATTTCTAATACAGATGAAAAATAATTACCAGGGATATTAATGAGATTAGTAGAAGAGTGATCCCATAATAAGACTTCAATCAGCTCAATGTAATCACTCTTACAGCTCGGCCGCTCTAGGCTATTTATGTTACTCTTCCGCACCTTAAATAATCATTAATAACTTTCACTGCAGACTGTTACTTCACGGGAGATTAAAAGCACATTGGCATCAATAACCCCCGATACATCGCTTCTTATAGGAATATTACTATCAGCTTATCAAAGCTTAAAAACACTTTGAAATGATCATTGATTCAAAATTAAGGGGCAACTCCAGCGGAAAAAAAAAAATTATTTTAAATCAACTGGCGCCAGAATGGGCCAGAGATCTGTAATTTACTTCTATTAAAAAATCTCCAGTCTTCCAGTACTTTCCAGCTGCTGTATGTCCTGCAGGATGTAGTGTATTCTTTCCAGCCCTGAGAGCAGGAGAGGTTTTCTATGGGGATTTGCTGCTGCTCTGGAAAGTTCCTGACATGAACAGAGGTGGCAGCAGAGAGCACTGTGTCAGACTGGAGAGAATACACCACTTCCTGTAGGACATACAGCAGCTGATAAGTACTGGAATAATGGAGATTTTTAAAAAGAAGTAAATTACAAATCTATAAGACTTTCTGACACCAGTTGATTAATAAAGTTTCAATGCACGGAAGGTTCTGTGTATCCCTTTGTAACAATCTGGAAGATTTTAAAGAGATTGCAAAAAGAGAGAAGGCAAAAGGTGGAGCCTGGGGGAGAAATGAAGTAACCATCAGACTCCTGGTATAGCAGTGTGATTTTACAGCCGCTTTATTCAGGAAATATAGAACAGTAAGGGGTCACCCAGGCCTCTCTGCTGCCACCAACACTGGCGTCAGGAACTGCAGGGCTGTGTATGTCGTGATCTCTGCTGCCCCGCTCTGACCCTGCACTGCCGCACACACAGCACTATTGATGTACTGTACCAGAGTTCAGTCTGTAGTCAGTCTGTAGTCAGTCTGCAGGGAGTCTGACTGCTGATTTACTGCTGTTTAACTCATTTTAAGAAGTGAGTTATGAAAATATTAGAGTAATATGTTATATGTATTTCCTTAAAGGGGAACTATCCCCTTTATATATGTCCCTACTGCACAGGAGGCGCAGAGGATAAAGGCATGTCTCTTACCTTCCTCCTCGGAGCCGCTCTGGTGGGGTTAGTAGTTTGCTCCTCGCTTTGATATCACAGTTAGGAGCACTGGCCGTCCCCATAGCGCCGATCTGCACCCCAACAGCTACGCACCTTACTATTGATAATGAATGGAGCGGCGGGGTCGTCGATGATCCCAAGTGATGGATAGTTAGTGTTTATAACTGAGGCAAAGCCCCAAATCATCCCCAAGAGAACACTCTGTAGTCAGTAATACATTTATCTAACCACCTGCCAGATATGTGTTGGAAGTTAACAGGACTAAAAATGTCAATCTGGTTCCTTTTTTGGCCCCGCACTGCCATTCTAAAGGTGAGAAGTCGGTAAAGAGTCGTGAACTACAGAGGCGACTCTATACCAAGATGATTCGCTTCTTGAAGGTTTATGAGCTAAGCTCAATAGGTTTCTCAACTGTTGTCAGTGATCCGAAAATACAAACCTTCTCAATGGAGACCAATGACGGGGTGCATGAGTAAGCCCGCCCTTCATAGCGGAGAGTGGACCTTGCTCGGGACCTCAAGAGTAGCATATTCTCTTGAAGGGGAACTATCTGCAGGTTAGACAAATCTGACCCGCTGAGAGCTTCCTAGTAGGCACGGGCTGTTCCCTTTTTTTTCTCCCCATGTCCAGCACTGATCTGCCCCCCCCCCCCCCCATTGATAATCATTGGAGAGGGCGGACTGCTGGGGGCTCCAGCCTACCGGGCAGAGGATTCCGGAAAAAACAGCATGGGAGCGGCGCAGAGGATGAAGGTAACAGACATAGCTTCATCCTCAGTGCCCCATGACCACTAGGGAGCTATCAGCAGGTCAGATTTGTTTCCCTCTAAATCGTGTAAGTGTCAGCAATGATGGAGGAGTACATAAATAAATCTGTGAGTTACCGCTGCAATTCTACACTGTGGCTGAAGAAACAAGAAAATCCCAATTACTATCGGGGCATTCCTCATTGAGGGAATAATCACATGACTAAACATGCATCTCAGAACAATTTATATTATCAAACGGGCTGACTGAACCTTGACCAGAAAAGTTGGCAGACTACCAGCTTGTACATCTCATAATGAAAATAAATTAACAGTGCCCAATAGAAAAAAATAGGAGGTGGCAGCCACTGCATGGTAGATGTTATGGTTCAGCTGTAAATTCATTATTCATGTGATAATCACGTCCCGAAACGTCAATGTCAAAAGAACAAACCCGGAAAAATATGGCAGTGGTAGCCAACCAGCAGTCAGCTCCAAAGGGAATCCACAGGTAAGGTGGTAAAGGATGGCCGGGGCCCCATCAATCACTAGAACAGAGGTCCTGGATCCCACAATAAGAGGGAACGTTAATGGAGCACTGAGTGAGGACACGTCCTTTTTCCCTGAGTGGATGGCAAGGGCCAAGCACAGTGTGTGGCACATGCATGGCATAGCTTCATCTTTAGGATAGTCCTACTTTCCTTGTTCGATACTGGGTGCACTCTTTGTGGATGGCACTGGGTACTCAGCACTTGATACTAAGAACACTATGGGCGGTGCGGGGCATTGTAGATGGCACCAACAGTGCTCTCCATGTTACTCTTTTGGCCAGGCACCATAACCGCTGGTAAGACCCTGATGCCACCCTGATATTTGAGAATCCTTACATTCAACAACTAAACACGTACATTAGAATGGGTCTAACCAAACGTTTCAGAGTTGACTATAGCAGTGTTCATACACTGTGACACGACAACCGTAGGGTTATATTGGGCACGGACATCCATCAGAATTTTTCCCAAAGGGTATCTGTGTTGGAAAACCGGCCTTGACATTATAGGACATACCCGATAATTAACCAGAATTCCGGTACGGATGCCCCATAGAAACCTATGGGGGCATCTAGAATTTTGAACAGCTCTGCATGGGCATCTGCAAAGCCCCAGGACAGAGGGAGAAGCCAAAGGAGGGCACCGCTGTAGCAGGTGAGTATTTTTTTTCTCCTCCGTTTTTACGGTTAGGAAACACTGATGGTTTCTTGACGCCTCCTGAAAGGCTTCCCTGTCGGAGCTTTCTGACCCTAAAAACGTAGGACCTTAGTCAGTGGAATATAGTGGGATGGAAAAAAGCAATAAAAACAACTCCTACTAATAGTCATGAATAACAACCAATAACCCTATATAATGCACACAGTTGTTGGGTTTCTTCCATCTACAATTGATTGACTGGGGTCCGGTTGAAGCCACTTGTGTCTTACCTCAAAAGATGGTGAAAAAACCTGCGAGCGTATCTACTGATGGGGTCCCTGTACTCCATTATGATGGTGTCCAGAAGAGGGCAGGCTGGTGAATAGAAGGTACCCAGGCAGGCCTCCAGCTGAGCTGTGGTTTGAAAAAATGCCAGAAATTTAGAGATTAATACTTTAATTCTTACAGATCAGAGATGCAACACACGCTGAAGGATTTACATAAAGGCAGACAGCACAGATGGCAGGAGACCCCCCGCATGCGGCAGCCAACACAACAATACTGCAGCGGTGGCTCGGTGCACTTCATGGCGAATAGCGGCCCTGCCCCCGTAATTGTGCGGATATTCCTCCGCACAGAACCCACGCTCCATAGGACAGATACATAATATCTTCATTGTGAAGGAATTAATATTAGGCCTGAACCCGCACACATAATGATAGCAAAGCCGCGGCAGATACCGGCGGCCAATTTCACAGCGTTTATGCCGGGTGTAACATGGAGTCTCTGAACACATGGGGAGAAAATTATCGGGAATTTGCCAGCGCATTTTATATGATTCTATTGATATATTTCATTCTAGGATTCAGGCTGATGAATATAGGAAAATGTGGTTAGAATTGAATGCAGAAACTGATACGTTACTGATATCTGTACAGAAAGGTAAAGTCTGCAAAATGTCCCTGACTGTGAGCTTTAAAAGGAGTAGTTCGCCAAATTTTTACTTCAAAATCAACTGGTGCCAGGGATTTGCAATTTACTTCCATTAAAAAGTCTATTGTCTTCCCGTACTTATCAGCTGCTGTATGTCCTGCAGCAAGTGGTGTATTTTCTCCAGTCTGACAAACTGCTCTCTGCTGCCACCTCTGTCCATGTCAGGAACTGTCCAGAGCAGCAGCAAATACCCATAGAAAATGTCTCCTGCTCTTCAGACTGGAAAGATAACACCACTTCCTGCAGGACATGCAGCAGCTTATAAGTACTGGAAGACTGAGAATTTTTTAATAGAAGTAAATTATAAAAACATTTTTTGAAAGAAAAAAAATGTTGGTGAACAACCCCTTTAAGTCTCACTGTTCACACTGGTGCCATGATTTACATTGCTCTAAGCACCATAATGATTATGATTAGGGATGGTCCGAACAGAGTTCGGTTGGGGTTCGTACAAACCCGAACCCTCGGTAATGATTCCCGCTGTCTGCCCGCTCCGTGCAGCGGGTGGATACAGCGGGAGGACCGCCTGGAAAACTGGGATACAGCCATAGCCATAGGCTGTATCCCAGTTTTCTAGGCGTTCCTCCCGCTGTATCCACCCGCTCCACAGAGCGGGCAGACAGCGGTAATCTGCTGCCAAGCGTTCGGGTTGATACAAACCCGAACCTCGGCAGGTTCGGACCATCCCTAATTATGATAGATCCGATATGATCTGTTAATATTAGAAACATCCATTTTTTTTCTCCATTGACTTTTATTAGATCGGTGCGGTTTTCTTTAGGTATCAGGTATTAGGTAGATTCGTGATTGAACGGTAGTTCTAGGAAATGCATGGCCAACTTTAATTAGGCCCAAAGTAGATGAGAAGGTTTTATAACATTTCATTACATGAAGATTAAGCCTGTGTAAAACCCCTTAAAGGACCAAATCCAGACTTCCAAGAAGAAGATTCCCCACCATATGGGGCCTCTCACTTATCAATCGCTGACTGTAAAGGTCCATAGGGTCTGGACTGCCCCAACTAGATTTTTTGTAAAAGTATCAAATACGTAAATAATATATAATGTTCTATTAATATGGTAGACAAGTTATTAAAAAAGGATAGGTTATTGAGATGTCAACCATGAGTCACATCCGTCCCTCCCAATCTTAAAGGAATGTAACCTTGGAATGATCCTTCCCTAATTATACCCAACACAGGGATACATTTATTACCTATTGTTATTACTGTTCCAATACCAGATACTGGGACTATATCTCTGACTTACGCTATAGGCTGGAATCCAGCTCCTTCCCATTATTATTATGTCTCGCACTGGGCCTATGGACCACGCTGTCATTCTGGCTCATATACTGGCGCTCACTAATCCGTCCTAGTTATAGGTAGTATAGGTTTGTATGACCAGGGAAACACAATACCAATGAAATACAATGTGTCATCATTAAAGAAGAAGACCGGCTACAACCATATTTTTAAGCAAGTGTCTGGGAGGATAGAAGAAATAACATGCTGTTATCTTCCCCGCTCCATCGCTGTTGGCCACATCCTGCCACTTCCTGGTCTGAGTGGGGACCCGGAATGTGACATGTGCGGTCCCGCTCAGCCATTCAACGGCCATAGTGAGGTCCTACATGTATCCAATCCACCTGCAGGTAACCGCCCCCTCCCTCAGATAATGACCCCCAGTAGTAAACACCCTCCCCTGTAGGTAATTTCACCTCTGTAGGCAACCAACACGTGTAGGCAACCCCCCGCCCCCAATGTAAGCATCATCCGCTTGTAGGAAAAAACAAATACTCACCTGCAGGCTTCAGGAAAGTCCCCTGACTTTTCCTATTTCTTTAAGATCTGTGAGCAAAGAAGTGATGGTACTCCTATGGCGCTGAGCTAGACTGGAAGAGACAGCGGCCTCTTGTGGCCAGAGGTAGAATGCTGCCTGCAGCCTTAAAAGTGACTGTCAGGGCAAGGAGCCAATGGCTCCTTGCTCTGTCAGTCCACTGTATTTAACAATAAGGGCTCTTTAGGAGATACAATGGTTAAATACATCTGCGCAGCACCAGACGACCAAGTAATGTTGTGAGCGGGTGCATTTTGTGACCATTGTGTGGGTCTCCCTCTGACAAAGGAGACTGTGATCTCCAAAAAGCATCAGAGGAATTTTGACCCTCACAAGCGGCAGTAGTGATATCACTAACAGCATAGTGTTTAGAGTGGGGACTTTTGCCGCTGCATGGACTGTCAGAGCGGTGAGATGTCCCCGGCTGGGGCTGACTCCTGCGTGGGATTTATTTATTCAGCTATATACCATCCAACTGATCACATATGCAAAGAAGAGAACAGACACAGAGAAGATCCGTACGACATCCGATGCCTTCTCCCGGACGGCGGTAAAACTTTGCACTGTGTACCCTGACAGTATATTATCAAGTCCAGTTCTGTGTATCTCTCTTACAAGTGTCTGCTATTACCATATGGTTAGTACGACCATAGATTCCCCTATCTATCACAAATAACATGTATGTTTTTTATACTGGTGAAAGGTAAAAATATTTTGCATCTAAGGTCCAGTAGCTGCTGTGACATTGGTAACATTGGGCAACTATGGATCATCACCCCCAACATGCACCCACCACCCTCCGCTGATCTCTGCACTACCTTCCAGAAAGGCTGGAGGGCCGGAGAACAGAACTGGACCGACCTTCTCTGCTCTCCTCTCCTTTAAATCCTATTAGATTTGTTTGGGTTGAACTGAATGGGAAGGTGAAAGCGACGCAATCTACTTCTGCAACAAGATCTGAATGTAAATGTAGAAATGATGCCTTGATGTAAAGCTGTAATGTCAGCTAGAGGCCACCCAAAGAGTCAGAAATCTAGATTTGTTGGAGCAAAGTAAATCCATTATTTGGATCCATTCTGATTCTTCATTTTTTCTTTCCTTTCACTTTAGGGAACATTTGAGACATTAAAAATTGCAAATATCAATAAAAACTGAGAGAATTGGAGGCGTACTATAAAGCTGGATAAGTTGCAGTCTTCCATCTATAAGGTATATACCAGGAGACACTCCGGACCTTCCAGTGACCGTCTCTACCTGATGTGGACAGGGCCTTAGTTTGGGTCTATAAACAAACATCTCGCAGATTCCCGACGCTCATCTTGTTAAAGTTTCTATGGAAAACAGACTTGCATCTCATTTTTAATACTAGAGCTTTCAAGTCTGGAGTCGGTATCTTGGCAGCTACTCCTAAGATACTTCGCGCCACCGTCTCAACATTAGACTCTGCATGCTATGTTGTTGTATCTTCTAGAGCCATTGAAGCAGCCGGCCCTACACTGCTAACAAGTCTATGTTCTGTGCCCAGCAGTGCTCCATTATCAGCTGCCTCTTTTGTACGGCTCGGTACAGAACGTACAGTTTTCCTGTAACATAGCGACTAAAGTATCGTCGTAAAGCGGCATTTTACCCTCATAAATATTTAATATATGGGTTTTGTAGAAAAGCTCATCGAACATGTCTATTATATCAGAAGTATCGAAATGTTACGGTATGTAATAAATATCTTTATAGATTCCAAACGGTTTCGGGAGAATGTGCTCAATATAATAAGTGGAAATATATTATTATTATATAATCATTAATGTAATGGTTTCAATACAATAAGCCGCTCATACATGCCCAGGGCTGATTCTACAATAAACTTTATTTTCAAATGAAACAGGTGGTCACTTTACGACATCCCCTGTATAAATTTATAACGATATATAAGGATATATAAGGACATGTACCTTATTTACCAATGAGGATAACCTGGTCCTGATGAACAGCAGCTGTGCAGCACCTTTCGTTGTGTTATCCTGTCTCTCTGCACAGCTATGATATAAATGCCAAATGGGTGTAACCATTTCTATGGTCAAAGGGGCGTGTAGGGTCACAACTCAAACTGGTACTGCTTAGTTGTCAATTTATTCATACATTTCTAGAAGGAGTAATAGAGGAATGGCACATCGCCAAAGTTATTATCAGACCAGACAGGACAGGAGATCACAATTCAGTGAAGTAGAGAAAGGTCTGAAAAAATTAGAAACCTAAAACCATATTATAATCAATGTACCAGTACAGGCAGTAAAGAAATATTTTCATATGACCTGGTTGGGGCCGCCATGCAGATCCTGAAGGTGCCGTCGGTTTTTCAAAACGCCACCGATTCCCGAGCTCTGCTTGGATTTTTATATGGGCTAATGAAGTAGTTTAGTGCACTGGAGGCGGGCCAAGCACTTCCTGTGCTCTAATATCTCCTCCCTTGAGTGACACGAGCCTTCTGAATTACGTCTGTCCTGCCTTCTGAATCAAGTCCGGCCCTGGCCTGGCTCTGCGAAAGCACGTCACCGGGGGAGGAGATATCAGTGCACTGGACCCGCCTCCTGTGCACTAAACTACTCCATTAGCATAGAGAGAAACCAGAACAGATTTCAGGAACCGGATGGCAGTTTAAAAACCAGATGGCACCACCTTTAAGCTCAATATTTATCAGAGACTCACATACAGCATACGTGGCCCACCCCTGTGATCAGAAAGTGGGTGATTTTAAGGGCGTTCCTGGGGGTAGGAAATTTGGTCATTTAAAACATAATAAATGTAAATCAGCCTAGCCATAGGAATACGCAGTACATTATATCAGATCACTGATCAGTGAAGAAGAAACCGCAGCAAATCTGCACGGTGCATGTAATCTGCTGTGACTTCCCTGCATTTACTATGTATTTACTCACACTTAGTTTTTTTTTATACTGTTCTAAAAGTTTAACAAAAACCTGTATATATTCTTTTAGGGGGAAATTTATTAAGACCGTAGTACTCTTATGTTGCTTTTAAATTAAGCACCCCACCCAATTACTTCACCGGATTCACTAAGGGGGGATTTATGAAGATCGGCGTACAGACCGGTCTTACATAAGGCCCCGGCCTCTTTTCCCTGGCAGGATTCACTAAGTGGCGAACGGCTCTTAGTGAATCCGGCCGGCCGGGTGCTCAAACCTGCTCCCAGCGTACTAAATCTACACCTGCTTCCAGCAGGTGTAGACTTGGATTATGATTTAAGCCTGCGAGCAGGCGTAAATCATGATAAATGTGGCGCAGGAGGAGGCCACGCCTCCTCCCCTCCTCGCCACGCCCCCAAGCTCCCCCAGCCTGCACACTGGGCGAGCAGGGCATACGGGTGGCGTACGCCAGGGAGGAGGGGCGAATCTGCACCTTCTCCCTGGCGTACACCTCGGGCGGACGTTTCGTAAATGTCCCCCATAGAGTGCAAAATTTCTAATCCGAAACAGGTGGAAATCTCTGCCTGGTTTAAACCTGTTTCCGTAAACTTTGATAAATGAGGTGCGTGAGCAGGTTTTCTATGGGGATTTGCTGCTGCTCTGGACAGTTCTTGACATGGACAGAGGTGGCAGCAGAGAGCACTGTGTCAGACTGGAGAGAATACACCACTTCCTGCAGGACATACAGCAGCTGATAAGAACTGAAAGACTGAAGAGTTTTGAATAGAAGTAAATTACAAATCTTTCTGAAACCAGTTGATTTGAAAGAGATTTTTCCCCTTTAATGATAAGATGTTTTGGGAAAACTAATTTGAAATCATTTTAAAAAACAAATTTTACCAAGTTTTTAACAAAAGCAAAGTAAAAGAAATTATAAGTTTCATAAAAGAAAAAAAAAACAATGAATTGTATGCAAAATCATCTAATAGCACAAAGTAGGCCCGATAAATTAGCAATTTCCATGACTATGAAAGATACACAGCGAGATACAATGAAGTCCTGTATTTATCTTCCAAACCAGCAGTCACTTTAGATTAAAAGTGAATGGTGTTTTTTTTCCTCTAAGAGCAGACGGCCTCCTTCGCCTTTGCTGGTTTCTGACAGCGTGTTTTGTGTTGTTGAATGTTCCGACCTACACGGAATAAGAGTCACTACTTCTATAGTTACAGATTCATTAGAAATCTCAGCTTGAAGCTGACGGAGGAGAAAAGATCTCAGAGATAACCGGCACATCCCACTAAATAAAAAGGCCTCACTAGGTTCCACTAATAAAAAGGAAAACAAATTACCGTGCATCTCAAAATTGTTAGATACAGACATAATAAGTCGGTGCTGAAAACAAGCGTCCTCCTGTATGAAGCCCCTATTGGTGTCGTGCAGCTCTCATCTTTGTAATAAGCACGCCGCAATAACAGTGTTTTAAGGAGCACAGTGGGAATTAGCATTGACTGGCTAGCGTTTTGGTAAACTGGTTTTTAATGGGAGACTTTCTGCTACGCCGAGCACGAGGGATTGGAAAACATTTTTATATAAATTGAATATTAAAATAAAAGCGGAGGAAGCTTCTCATTATGTGACTGTAATGGGTCTCGGACACGAGGAGGGAGAAGTTTTAAGATGTAAAGTTTGTTTAGTACTTTGGATTATAGAACAGGAGTCAGATGGGACCTACAGAGCAGGAGTCAGATGGGACCTATAGAGCAGGAGTCAGATGGGACCTATAGAACAGGGGTCAGATGGGACCTACAGAGCAGGAGTCAGATGGGACCTATAGAACAGGGGTCAGATGGGACCTATAGAACAGGGGTCAGATGGGACCTATAGAACAGGAGTCAGATGGGACCTATAGAACAGGGGTCAGATGGGACCTATAGAACAGGGGTCAGATGGGACCCTTTAGAACAGGGGTCAGATGGGACCTATAGAACAGGGGTCAGATGGGACCTATAGAACAGGGGTCAGATGGGACCTATAGAACAGGGGTCAGATGGGACCTATAGAACAGGGGTCAGATGGGACCTATAGAACAGGGGTCAGATGGGACCTATAGAACAGGGGTCAGATGGGACCTACAGAGCAGGAGTCAGATGGGACCTATAGAACAGGGGTCAGATGGGACCTATAGAACAGGGGTCAGATGGGACCTATAGAACAGTGGTCAGATGGGACCCTTTAGAACAGGGCTCAGATGGGACCTATAGAACAGGGGTCAGATGGGACCTATAGAACAGGGGTCAGATGGGACCTATAGAACAGGGGTCAGATGGGACCTATAGAACAGGGGTCAGATGGGACCTATAGAACAGGGGTCAGATGGGACCTATAGAACAGGGGTCAGATGGGACCTATAGAACAGGGGTCAGATGGGACCTATAGAACAGGGGTCAGATGGAACCTATAGAACAGGGGTCAGATGGGACCTATAGAACAGGGGTCAGATGGGACCTATAGAACAGGGGTCAGATGGGGCCTATAGAACAGGGCTCAGATGGGACCTATAGAACAGGAGTCAGATGGGACCTATAGAACAGGAGTCAGATGGGACCTATAGAACAGGGGTCAGATGGGACCTATAGAACAGGGGTCAGATGGGACCTATAGAACAGGGGTCAGATGGGACCTATAGAACAGGGGTCAGATGGGACCTATAGAACAGGGGTCAGATGAGATCTATAGAACAGGAGTCAGATGGGACATATAGAACAGGAGTCAGATGGGACCTATAGAACAGGGGTCAGATGGAACCTATAGAACAGGAGTCAGATGGGACCTATAGAACAGGGGTCAGATGGGACCTATAGAACAGGAGTCAGATGGGACCTACAGAACAGGAGTCAGATGGGACCTATAGAACAGGGGTCAGATGGGACCTATAGAACAGGGGTCAGATGGGACCTATAGAACAGAGGTCAGATGGGACCTATAGAACAGGAGTCAGATGGGACCTATAGAACAGGGGTCAGATGGGACCTACAGAACAGGGGTCAGATGGGACCTACAGAACAGGGGTCAGATGGGACCTACAGAACAGGGGTCAGATGTGACCTATCAGCGGTCGGGTCAAAAACTTATGTCATTGGACTTGTTACCTTGTTACTTTCCTGCTTCTTGTGGCAGGTAGGGATGCACAGTAGCACATATCCAGCTAAATGGGGTGTCACTGGCTTCTGTGCTAGGTATAGGTATTACTCCAATGTTCTGGCCCACATGTTGCTCAGAGTCTGTTCCTGACCAAACCTGCGCTGTGCATCCTGTACGACCACTTTGTCCCTGACCCCTTCTTTATGACTATGCTTCTATCTGCTCCACATCCAGGTCCTACTAGACTACACTACTGCTTTTGCGATCTATATATGCAGACCTCTAGAATTGTTGTACAGTTTAAAATGTTGCAATATGATGGTATTTTATTTTATGGTATTGTATTGTTTTTATTACTATTCAGTTCTAAGTATATTATTCTATTCTTATACTATCTGCTTAATAAAAAATACTGTAATATGCTTAACTGCTTTAGCTCTTCCCATCTGCCTATATTTCTGTGGTTGGGATTATTTTACCAGGAATATACATCATTGTTAGCACATTGCACTGGGGATACACAAAGCATAGTAAAGAGCCCTCGCAGGATACATCATATAGACATATAAAATCATACATAAGCGGCTCTGTGAAAAATAAACGTTATTGTATGTAGGAGCCTAAGATGCAAAAGCAAGCTTATGTGAACCTGCTGATTTCGTCTGGACTAGATGACTATAGAAGTGTGATGACTCTGATGACACTGGTGGATAAGAAAGATTGGGCATGTGAAAATTAAGTGTCTGATCCTTGTTACCATAGGTATCTGGCTGTGGCTTATTCTCCTCTCCCCATTGAGAACACATGCACCCTTGCCAGAGAGGACAGGAGGAATAGCTGACGGCTGAACAAGCCAATGGCCAGAAGCTACTGAAGGTATATGACTAGCTTTAGCCTCCTCCCCATCCTATACATTCCCCACTTACCTTGGAAGAATGAAGGTGACAGAGAAAAGAGTTTTACACCAGTTCTATTCATTCATATAAGTAAAGCATATTGCTCTTAGAAAAAGAAATAGAATATTGCATATTGAGTTTTATCACGGCAACATTTGGTACATGACAAAGGCGGCTTCAGTGTCTTGTGTGTGTGTTTGTTTGTTTGTGTGTGTATATATGTGTGTGTGTGTGTGTGTATATATATATATATATATATATATATACACACACATATATATATATATATATATATATATATATATATATATATATATATATATATACACACACACACACACACACAGTGGTACCTTGGTTTAAGAGTAACTTGGATTAAGAACGTTTTGGTTTAAGCGCTCACAGTTTTTCAAAATTGTGACTTGGTGTAAGATTGGGAAAATTTGCTTTGGTTTCAGAGTGGATTTGGATTACAAGCGCAGTTCTGGAATGGATTATACTCGTAATCCAAGGTACCACTGTATATGTATATATATATGTATATATATATATATATATATATATATATATATATATATACACACACACACATATTTTTGTCCCCCTTATGTGTCTGATTTCTCTACAAGAGCCAGACAGATTACACCCCCCACAATACAAGCAGTATTGGCCATAAATAAGTATAATAATCACCTTCCCAAGCTGTTATGGCAGAAACATCTCATAGCATGTAATGTAATGACTTTTATCTAAGAAATAAATGCATCATTGAACAATGCCCGGGGTTTCCTCTTTTGTATTATAGCAAAAGCAATTTTGTTTGCCTTTTAGAAATCTATATATTTTTAAACTAGTATTAGACTTTCTTTAAAAAAAAAAAAAAAAAAAAAGTGAAACCTTCTTCAACAAAAACATAATAATAATAATAACTGCAAAGAGTTTCTAGTGTTATAGATTATACAGAGTCTATAGCTCTTTTTCTAAGTTTTCTCCTTGGAATTGATCACATGGGATAAATTTAAGGTTGCAAGAAAAAAAGTGAACCCTTTGACATGACCTGGATTTCTGCCCTGTTTGTGATAACAATGCGGCCTGACTATTATCTATGTTACAATTATTGATAAACGTAATCTATAGAAAGTAATAACATGCAAACAGTTGTATAATCTACAGGGTAAACATCTACAGGGCAGGGTCCCTATTATACAAAGTGATTATTGGTTAGCGATAATAGTTACATGTAATAGATGTAAACGAGAAAACAAACACAAAATTGCTATAATTCGCTTTCAGCACGTTGAAAAAAAATTGGGATGATCCTCTATACTGTATTTTAGAATATATTGTAACACACACACACACATATATATATATATATATATATATATATATATATATATATATATAATATTCTTGCAGTCACTTTATGCTTTGTTTTTCTCCTGGAGGGACGGGATCCATGCAGCGTGGATGCTGGGGCAGCAGGGGTCTCAGAACAGGCAGATGTCTCAACACATGAATGAATAGATGACATATCTCTATGCCGCAGATTACACTTTCAGTCTGTGCCGCTTGGCATAGGGCTCCATCAAACCCAAGTGTATATATACGATTATAGAGAACCTCCAATATGTCTAGATCTTTGCGGAAGTTGCCTCCTTATTCCATAACTCTTTTTTTTTACTACCTTTTTGATGTTTTATATTTTGGAAAAAGCAGCTGAGTATATTCTGCGATACTCTGCAGTGACAGAATATAAGGGGCTATAGACTATATGGATGCTGGCATAATCCCAATTTCGGCAGGACAGGTCAACCATCTAATGTCTATAAGGAAAACTTTGACAATGGGTAAAAGAAGGATCTGCCATGTTGGAAAAGAACATGCAAGATACCTTGTTCTCTGTTAAGAAAAGCTGCTAGAGGTGTTTCCCTCTAAGGAGATCCCATGCATGTCCGCGTACCTGACAGCACATGAATATGGGGGTTCTGAAGGACAGTGCTCACCTGACAGGATTTACTGCTTTACACAAGACCTGCTCTAAGATCCAGCCAGTCTGTCAGCCAATCCCATGATCCAGAGCGGTGGTGGAATGGAGCCAAGAAGTGTCTTATAAAGGCACCAGGTATCTACCCACACAGCACTGTACACTGTGGCGGTGGCTAGTGCGACACATAAAAATTATTGCCTGAAATGCTTTTTTTTTTTCTTTCTCACAGCCTTAAGGTTTGATTCACACTGGACACATCTGCAGCCGATTTCACGCTGCGAGTTTGCAGCTGCAGATACCTCTCCTGTCAATTCCAAAGTGGTTACATACTCGCAGCAGGATGACAATCCCGGTGGGACTATGTACGGTCCCATAAACCCCCTGACGCCGGGATGATACATTATCTGTTCCACGATTCGGCCGCATCTGAGGCTCCCGGAGGTCCCGCACAGCCAATCAGTGACTGCAACGGGGCCATGCACTGATTGGC
Source organism: Dendropsophus ebraccatus (assembly GCF_027789765.1). Lineage (NCBI taxonomy): Eukaryota > Metazoa > Chordata > Amphibia > Anura > Hylidae > Dendropsophus > Dendropsophus ebraccatus. The sequence goes on from NC_091468.1 coordinate 7,238,661, forward strand.
TGCACAGGACCTCTCGGAGCCTCAGATGCGGCTGGATGGTGGAACAGGTAATGTATCATCCCAGCAGCAGGGGGTTAATGGGACCGGGACTTACATACTCACAGCGGGATGACAACCCCACTGCGAGTATGTAATCACATTGGAAGTCACAGGAAAATTCCGAGCTGGGGTGATTTTTGGCAGAGGAGGGGAGCAGATGCAAGATATAACATGCTCTCACCTCCCCCGCTCCAGCCCCCCGATCCTGGCCGCTTCTGGGTCTGAGTGGGGACCTGGGACGTGTCAGGCCAGTCAGTGGCTGAGGCAAGACCCCTGATTGGCTGAGCAGGAATGAATAGATCCATAGGAATGAAGAGAGCAGCGGGTCACATGCCATACCTATGGCTTTATTCATAATAATGGAGTTGGGAGCCTGATATGGAGATTGCTGGGGGATACAGAGGTCAGACTGTGATCTCCTACTTTTTCACTATCCTGTGGATACAGGAAAAGAGATTTTTTCCTGGAATACCCCTTTAAGGATTTGAATCTGTATAGTCTGGAGAAAAAAAGAGAAAGGGAGACATGATGGAAACCTTTATATATGTTACAGGAGGAAGAAGGGAAAGGGAGGACATGATGGAAACCTTTATATATGTTACAGGAGGAAGAAGGGAAAGGGAGGACATGATGGAAACCTTTATATATGTTACAGGAGGAAGAAGGGAAAGGGAGACATGATGGAAACCTTTATATATGATACAGGAGGAAGAAGGGAAAGGGGGGACATGATGGAAACCTTTATATATGTTACAGGAGGAAGAAGGGAAAGGGAGGACATGATGGGGACCTTTATATATGTTACAGGGGGAAGAAGGGAAAGGGGGTGGCATGATGGAAACCTTTATATATGTTACAGGAGGAAGAAGGGAAAGGGGGACATGATGGAAACCTTTATATATGTTACAGGAGGAAGAAGGGAAAGGGGGGACATGATGGAAACCTTTATATATGTTACAGGAGGAAGAAGGGAAAGGGAGGACATGATGGAAACCTTTATATATGTTAAAGAACTAAATAAGGTTAAGGAGGGAAGGGTTTTAAGAAAATTATTGGTGAGAGGTAATTGGGATAAAGATCAGAAGCAACGTGAGAAAATATTACTTTACTGAAAGAGTAGTAGATGCTTGGAGGAAACTTCCAGCAGATGTGGTTGGTACACCTAAAGTAACTGAATGTAACCTGCCTGGTACATACACATATCTATCCTAACACATTAAGAAGGGAAATACTAATAGGGCCGACTAGATGGACCGGGGGGTGGGCTGGGGGCCTTTTCTGCCGACAATTTTCTTTGTTTCTATTTGGATTTAGGTCATTTTGTTTTTACACAAAGAACATATACATGGTTACAGAATAAAGACAGAAAAAAGCAGAAAAGAAGAAAAATAACCCACAAGCAGTTAGTAATATACAGGGTTAGGGTTGCGTGTATGATGCTGGTCAGTGTCAGAAAGCGTCATGATCACCTGTAAACACACTCACTTTCTCTCGGTATGAGACGCCTTTAAGGTACAAGTCATTATTAAGCAATTAACTGCGGCTTTTTGATATGAAAAAACCATCCTGCAGATAACAGCCTTTACTTGCACCAATCTGACGCCGCGCTTTTCATTAATACTAATTACAGATAATTAAACAGTTGTATTTTTTTTCCTCATCTCAAGATATTTTTACTTCTGAGCATCTTGCGCACCGTATTAAACCGTACATATAGAAGACAGGCATAGCGGGAGGAGGAGACCCCCTTTATATCCCTGGTATAGTACAGCAAAGTGCTGACATGATGAACACCACAATGTCTTCTCTCCATGATTTAAAAAAATCTACAGCAATGCTTAAAGGGGTACTCTGGCAAAAATATTTTTCTTTCAAATCAACCAGTTTCAGAAAGATATAGAGATTTGTAATTTGCTCTCTGCTGCCACCTCTGTCCATGTCAGGAACTCAGAGCAGGAGAGGTTTTCTATGGGGATTTGCTGCTGCTCTGGACAGTTCCTGACATGGACAGAGGTGGCAGCAGAGAGCACTGTGTCAGACTGGAGAGAATACACCACTTCCTGCAGGACATACAGCAGCTGATAAGTACTTAAAGACTGGAGAATTTTAAATAATTTACTTTCTAAAATCAGTTATTTGAAAGAAAAACTATTTCACCGGAGTACCCGTGCGCATGCGCTTCTCAATGCAAATCAATGACAAACCCTCCCTGACACGGTGGCAAAGTGTGTCCCTATAAACTGATTACCACAATATAATGAGACGACAGCATAACCGAACCTAGTCAAGGGTAGTCGATGGAACAATAAATGTTTTTAAAAGGAACCTGTCACCATGACAATGCTATCTAATCTATCAATATCATGTTATAGAGCTGAGCAGATTTATATATAACTTTATGGAAAAGATTCAGTATAACTTGTAACATGTAGATTGAAATCCCTGATCATTCTATGTTAAGGAGTCCAGGGGGCGGAGTCACTCAATGGACTGGACTCTTTAGTCTTGAAATATCAGAGATTTCAATCAATAAATTACAAGTTATACTTAATCTTTTCCCATAAAGATATATATCAATCAGCTCAGCTCCTTCTGCTCTAGAACATGATGCTCATAGCTTAGGGAGCATTTTCATAATGACAGATTCCCTTTAAAGGAGACCTGTCACCCCCTGTGTCGGGGTGACAGGCTTCCGACCCCCAGTTAGATCCCGGTGTACGTACCTCATCCCGCTGCTGGAGCCCGTCCTGGGACGGAGATATCCCGGTCAGAAGCCGGCGAGCACGCTCTGGAGAGAGGTCCGGTGTCCATAGAGAATGAATGGAGCCGTGCGCCGGCTTCTGACCAGGATGTCTCCGTCCTGGGATCGGCTCCAGCAGCGGGACTCGGCGGGATGAGGTACGTATAAAGGGATCTAACTGGGGGTCGGGAGCCTGTCACCCTGGCACGCGGGGGTGACAAGTCCTTTTTAGGGTACAAACACACACACCGTATATGCAGCAGATACGCAGCAAATACGCAGCAGATCTGCAGCAGATTTGATGCTGTGTTCAGTTATTTAGATCCAATCTGCTGCGTATTTGCTGCGTATCGCAGCAGTAAATACGCTGCTTATACGGTGTGTGTGGGTTTATACCCTTAAAGCTTTTTAAGTTAGGGTTAGAAATGATAAAACTAAAGCATGAGGCATTTGATTACCAGCAGCTGCAGAAGTTGGAAACAGCCCTAGAGAGTCCTGGAAAACATGGATACAGCCATAGGCCACAGATAGTGTGCATGATTTCCAGGCAGCCCTCGGATAGTATCCAATGTCTCCAGCCACCGGTAATCACATGCGGCACGCTCGGGTTCGCTCATGGCTAGTTAGGACATTTTAAGTCTGTAAATAGAGAAAATATACAGAAATATGTTGAAGAAATCCTGGTGTCACCTTCAGTTTCAGGGCTGAGCTTCTGCCTTAGGAGATGGTTCACTATGGCACTCATGCATGTATAGCATCGCTGTCCAGCAGTGTTCCAGCTCAAACATGTCAGTATAGCGATGGCTTCATCTACTTCATCATGGCGGAGGTACTGAGAGACAAGCACCGCAGGGCCCAGCTGTCCTCTGGATATAGCACCTGAAGCAAATATAAAATACAATATAACACAAAATATAAAACACTACAAAATACAAAAAATGCAGCACAATATGGGGTAGGGCAGAACATCACTGTATGAGGAATTCCACTTAGACCTGTACTTACTCATCCTCTTCATACCATGTATCACTAGGGCTTCATCCATAAAGCAGCAGCGCATGTACAGACAGAGGTGTATGTAGGGACATGAGTCGCCCATGGTTCTACTAATGATGAGGAGGCTGCTGTACACTGTATATATATATATATATATATATATATATATATACACATTTGCTCTCTCATATATATATATATATATATATATATATATATATATATATATATATATATATGAGAGAGCAAATGTGGCGGAATTCTGCAGCAGAACTCTCCGTCGTGGAATATCGCTTGCTTTGGTGTCAAATGGCGTCTCTATGGGAGGGCTCGCGCCCCTCCGCTCTCCGCTCAAAGAATTGACAGGTCACCTCTTAAGATGAATGTGAATGAAACATTACTGAGCGCGCTCTGTGATCTGTAAAGAGGTCATTCCACAGAGAGCTGCTATTGTCTCCTCTATCTACTGATGTCATATGATGCTGCAATGCTGTACAGATCACTTTACAGCAGCCTCCTCTTATCACCACAGACACAACACAAAGTCTCAGCTTAGTTTTAGCCCCAGTGGTGAGAATGAGAACTGCAACGTATCAGGATTGTTTTATAATATAGATAGAAAAATGGAAAAATTTTAACCAAAAATTCTTAGAAACTTTGTTTAACATAAAAAACATTATTTATACAATAAGTCATGTGTATAGGGTGATCAGGAACAGTAGCTGACAGCAGAAGGCTTGTTTGAGCGTTGGCTATCCTATGTGTAGCTATCTTAAACACAGCACATGTACAGCAGATATTGAAATAGGAATGAGAGATGAGCAGATTGGTTCCTTCCAAACTGATTTTGTGTAAAGTTTCAATTTTTTTTTGATTAGTACGAATTGCAGCATACGAGAGCAGGGATGCTGTTAGAGACAGGAGTGCCTGCTCCTGTACACCGGCTGGTGAGGAATACACTATAGAGTGCCTGCTCCTGTACACCGGCTGGTGAGGAATACACTATAGAGTGCCTGCTCCTGTACACTGGCTGGTGAGGAATACACTATAGAGTGCCTGCTCCTGTACACCGGCTGGTGAGGTATACACTATAGAGTGCCTGCTCCTGTACACTGGCTGGTGAGGTATACACTATAGAGTGCCTGCTCCTGTACACCGGCTGGTGAGGAATACACTATAAAGTGCCTGCTCCTGTACACCGGCTGGTGAGGAATACACTATAGAGTGCCTGCTCCTGTACACCGGCTGGTGAGGAATACACTATAGAGTGCCTGCTCCTGTACACTGGCTGGTGAGGAATACACTATAGAGTGCCTGCTCCTGTACACCGGCTGGTGAGGAATACACTATAGAGTGCCTGCTCCTGTACACCGGCTGGTGAGGCATACACTAAAGAGTGCCTGCTCCTGTACACAGGCTGGTGAGGAATACACTATAGAGTGCCTGCTCCTGTACACCGGCTGGTGAGGAATACACTATATAGTGCCTGCTCCTGTACACAGGCTGGTGAGGCATACACTATAAAGTGCCTGCTCCTGTACACAGGCTGGTGAGGAATACACTATAGAGTGCCTGCTCCTGTACACCGGCTGGTGAGGCATACACTAAAGAGTGCCTGCTCCTGTACACCGGCTGGTGAGGAATACACTATAGAGTGCCTGCTCCTGTACACCGGCTGGTGAGGCATACACTATAGAGTGCCTGCTCCTGTACACCGGCTGGTGAGGCATACACTATAGAGTGCCTGCTCCTGTACACCGGCTGGTGAGGCATACACTATAGAGTGCCTGCTCCTGTACACAGGCTGGGGAGGAATACACTATAGAGTGCCTGCTCCTGTACACCGGCTGGTGAGGCATACACTATAGAGTGCCTGCTCCTGTACACCGGCTGGTGAGGCATACACTAAAGAGTGCCTGGCCCAGCAAGTTAGTGCCACCTGGAGGCAAGGAGTGATGCTGAGTGAATAACCACTTTTGCCAGGCCGGCCATCTGTGCTAGGCTCAGTAAATGTAAACTGTAAGGTAAAGCAGTCCCTACTCTTGTGGTGTACTATGTTCTAAGCCTGACCCGGTAAATGAGATGGGCTGTCCTCCAAGTGTATGCCTTGCTTCTCAATGTACAGGAGCAGGGACACCCGTCTTTTGACAGGAGTCCCTGCTCCTGTTAGAATCTGAATCAGCCTTCAAATACAAATCAAATCTGACTGCTGATCTCAGCAAAATTCCTTAATGGGAGGTTCACTCATCTCTAATAGCTACTACACTACAGACATAACATGTATTTCAAAGAGACTAATGTAAGTATGCATGTTCCATAATGCATTACATCAAAGCGGGCTTGAATGGTTACGAGAGAATTTAAACAAAAACCTCCGCCAAGAAAAGTGACAATTTGTTCTACATAAAATTGTTTCCCAAATGACATCACATTTGTCTAATATCCAGAGCGAGGGGTTTTATTTGTAGTTTAGCCGTTCATGGTAGTTGCTCTCGTTGGCAAAGACCAGAACCACAAGCCTTGTAAAATAATAAGGAAAGGATTTATTATTTATCACTTGATGCGTCCCCAGAAGTTCAATTGATCTCATTAACAAGGACTGTCCGAGCACTGCTTAACCTTATTAAAGTGACACAGAAGAAGCAGTCACAAAAAAAATAAACCCGTAACGATCCTACATAAGAAAATTCAAGCTGAAATAATGAATTGAAAGGGAAAACGGGAATTTTACGCTGAGAAAAAAAAATACTTCATCTAAATGCAAACAATGAATTTTAAAATGTGAGAAATCTTGGTGGTTGAGGTGAAACATCTTTCCCCCTTTAGATGCTTGACCTCACTTGGATGGTGCACTTCTTGGTAGGAAGAGGTGACAGCCAACTCCTAGCCTAATTGATTTAAGACCAGCGTCTGGGGAGGCAGTCCAATTAAATTTACAAGATGGCAATTAGCTGGAAGGCCTCTAAATCCCCGCACCGTGAGCATTCTGGCCTGTGCGAGAACACAAATGTGCCCGAGATAGCAAGTCAAGGGCCTTTTTTTTCCACAAAGGCTGCTCTGCGCGGCGTCACTGGGGAGGGAGAAAAATAAACCTGAGGCCTAAGATCACACAAATGTGGTGCGCTGTAAAGGTAAAGCAATTTAAGGGACTGTTAAGACAATGTAAATCTAATAGTTTTACCAGTGTTTTTGTCTTATGAAACAAATTAATTGACTGGAGAAGTGTGCAGTGGCGGGGTGACGGCGGGGTGCGGTGTCAACAGTGTGTATAAGAAGACTACGAAGAGGAGAGAGAGACTGTGTGATAACAGGAGAGCATAGAGAAAGATTGTGCGCGGCAAACCTGCCAGGGCTGGTCATATACTTCTAAGCCAATGTACCACTTTACTGCTTATATAAGTGTTACATACCACTAAGGATGGTCCGAACCTGCCGAGGTTCAGGTTCGTATGAACCCGAACACTCAGCATCAGATTCCCGCTGTCTGGCCGATCCGTGCAGCGGGTGGATACAGCGGGAGGACCGCCTGGAAAACTGGGATACAGCCTATGGTTATGGCTGTATCCCAGTTTTCCAGGCAGTCCTCCCGCTGTATCCACCCTCTCTGAATCATTGCCGAGGGTTCGGGTTCGTACGAACCCGAACCTCAGCAGGTTCGGACCATCCCTACATACCACCACAATCAGCTGATGCGTTGTTTTTTTTAAATCGGTGGTCACGTTCAGGACAGGAGGTAAGCCCTAGCGGGACAGTTCAAAGATGACATGCAAGCCTCCTCTTTCCTCAGTCCCACCTCCAGTATCGTGCCCTGCCTGTCAGTACCAGTGGATATCAGAGACGTCATCAGATCGGGCACTGACAGGCCGGGTTGGAGGCGGGACTTGGAGAACAGGGGAGGACCACAATAGATTGCTGGAGATTGGTGCACAACCCCTATTACATGGGAAGATGGGAAGCTGATAAAATGGAGGCAAGACAATATATAGTACATGGCCGAGCTTTTTTATGAGACTACAGTGAAAGTGTCCGGTCAGGGTGATGTCCCTGCCTACTTGCTGGTCTTGTGCTAGGCTCCAAGTGACAACTAGATGTTGGTCCCTACACTGCTAAGTGCTGGGGCCATCAGGTGGTGGGTGAAGTCCAAGAGTCCGGGAACGTCAGGTCACAAATCAGAATACGACAGGAAAACCAGAACACAAGCCAGTTGTCAATGCTAAGAAAGCAGTGCGGTACAGAGTCAGAAACAAGAGGGAAGGTTGGTAAGCCAAGCCGAGGTCACGAACACAAACAGTAGAGAAGTACAAAATCACAAAACGAAGCCAAGGTCAAGGGAACACAAGTATACACAAAGAACAATAAGGAACACTGGTGAAGCAGAGAAGAATTGCAGGCACAGCTGATTCATCCAAGGAGGCTTAAATGGAGCGTCTGGACACCACCCCTGCAGCTGATTGGTTTAGCCTCCTGGCTCTGCAGCTGATTGGTGCAGCCTCCTGACCTTGGAGCTGATTGGTTTAGCCTCCTGGCTCTGCAGCTGATTGGTGCAGCCCCTTGGCCCTGCAGCTGATTGGTGCAGCCTCCTGACCTTGGAGCTGATTGGTGCGGCCTCCTGGCCCTGCAGCTGATTGGTGCTGCCTCCTGGCCCTGCAGCTGATTGGTGCTGCCTCCTGACCTTGGAGCTGATTGGTGCGGCCTCCTGGCCCTGCAGCTGATTGGTGCTGCCTCCTGGCCCTGCAGCTGATTGGTGCTGCCTCCTGACCTTGGAGCTGATTGGTGCGGCCTCCTGGCCCTGCGGCTGATTGGTGCAGCCTCCTGGCTCTGCAGCTGATTGGTGCGGAATCCTGGCCTTGCAGCTGATTGGTGCTGCCTACTGGCCCTGCAGCTGATTGGTGCGGCCTCCTGGCCCTGCAGCTGACTGGTGCGGAATCCTGACCTTGGAGCTGATTGGTGCGGAATCCTGGCCTTGCAGCTGATTGGTGCTGCCTACTGGCCCTGCAGCTGATTGGTGCGGCCTCCTGGCCCTGCAGCTGATTGGTGCAGCCTCCTGGCCCTGCAGCTGATTGGTGCTGCCTCCTGACCTTGGAGCTGATTGGTGCGGCCTCCTGGCCCTGCGGCTGATTGGTGCAGCCTCCTGGCTCTGCAGCTGATTGGTGCGGAATCCTGGCCTTGCAGCTGATTGGTGCTGCCTACTGGCCCTGCAGCTGATTGGTGCGGCCTCCTGGCCCTGCAGCTGACTGGTGCGGAATCCTGACCTTGGAGCTGATTGGTGCGGAATCCTGGCCTTGCAGCTGATTGGTGCTGCCTACTGGCCCTGCAGCTGATTGGTGCGGCCTCCTGGCCCTGCAGCTGATTGGTGCGGCCTCCTGGCCCTGCAGCTGATTGGTGCTGCCTCCTGACCTTGGAGCTGATTGGTGCGGCCTCCTGGCCCTGCGGCTGATTGGTGCAGCCTCCTGGCTCTGCAGCTGATTGGTGCGGAATCCTGGCCTTGCAGCTGATTGGTGCTGCCTACTGGCCCTGCAGCTGATTGGTGCGGCCTCCTGGCCCTGCAGCTGATTGGTGCGGCCTCCTGGCCCTGCAGCTGATTGGTGCGGCCTCCTGGCAATCCTACTGACCCGTGTAACACCCCCCCTGCCCAGAGTGCCTGTCACTCCAGGAGGCTCCAGCAGAATGTCTTGCTGGGTGTGGCTGCAAGCCAGGAGAATTCCCAGCTGCAGAGCGTTGCTCCTTGCAGACTGGAAGCTGACAAGGAGCAAGTTCTGACAGAAATTCTGGGAAATCTTAGAACTGTACCAATTAAATTCCACTGTTCTAAACTTCAGACCCCCTTGTAGTTATTTCTGGTCTATAAGCATCTTGGACATAAATCTAGCGGCAGGACTAACGCGGCAATACATCTTATATAAGATGCCAGTATAGTAGAATCATAATTAAATACAGTACGGTGAGATAACAGACAAACCTGAAATGTTATTTGCCAATAAAAGGATTAAGCACATTATATTACAAAACTATCAGATAGGATCCTACCGGAGACATAATCCATAGCTGCCAAATATGAAGATATTCATCTAGATTATCCTTTGTCAAACTTCTGTCACGAGTACGTTCTGCTAATCTTATCACTTGTTGTGTTGTTTTCTGCGGTTGTAGAACGGGAGAATGTGCGAACCTGTGCGCGGGAGAGCCGGCAGAAATATAGAAACATCCATAGAAATGCAGCCATACATCATAAGTGTGATACCATCTCAGAGGAGTTCTTCAGGAGCCCAGCATTCACCTCCTAGGAGCCGCGCTCCTTCCATATGTGGGTTGAGTCGCGCTCTGCTTATGGGTTGCACGCATGCATCTGCTCCCAGTATTTAAAGAGCCGGTGCACCTCTAAATGCCACTGACTCAAGTCAATACTAAAATGCCTCCAGTCTATAGTACCCATTGTCCCAGCAGTAAGGCCTCATTCACACACCCGTAGTACAGTCCGCGAATGTGCATCCGTAGTGTTCCGTGCTTCACAGAGCACTACGTTCCCACTTTATTGCCCTAGCGATCCGTGCCGCAAAAAATGGTCCACATTACAAAATGTCCCGATTTTTTGCAGCACAGATCGCGGCCCCATATACACGAATGGGCGTGTGAACAGGTCCATTGAATTACATTGGTTTTATGTTCTGTCCGCAATTGCAGCCAGAAGAGCAGACGTGTGAATTAGGCCTAATGGGCCTATTCCACAGGTCGTTTAGAGGAGCAAACGAGCGCTCTCAGCGCTCGTTTGCTCCTCGTTCCCCGCTCGCTGCCGCCGCTATTCAACGCGGGAGGGGCGGCGGGAGCTGCGGGGGGGGGGGGGGGGCTGCCCGGGGGATCGCTGATCGTCCGGGCAGCCCATAGGATATAGCAGCGTCTGCTGCCGATGCTCCTATTCAACGGAGCGACGGCAGCAGATCGCTGCTATATCAGTCGCTTGTTTTTCAACATGTTGAAAAACAAGTGACTGCAACGATCAGCCGACATGAACGATGTCGGCTGATCGTTGCACTCTATTCCACCGGACGATTATCGTCCGTAGCGGCCGAATACGAACGATAATCGTTCCGTGGAATAGGGCCTTAAGGTCTTCTTGGTTCCAGTTTAATTTGATGTAAAATTGTCCCTGTTCTTCTTGGTTAGGTGTCGGCTTGTCTCGATGATGATGCTGTCCCGCCTGCTACCAGCCCTGACCTCTGCTTACTCCTACCTATCATACTTTAACATCTCTGCTAGCTCCAAGCCAGTTAAGGTTTTTGGAGGGGGGGAGAATTTAGTAAGTGTAACCCATTATTCTGGCTCTTTTACATAGGGCGATTATTGGCAAGAAGCATAGCTAGAAACGGCCAATATACGACCCGTGTAAAAGTGTCAGCAATCCGCAGAGGATAGGAAAAACGTCCGATCATTGGCTTTTTTGCAGCTTCAAAATTTATCGATCTGCTGCACATCTCTGTGTGTAAGTAGCAGATGTGCAGCCGATAGCGGGATATTTACATGGCCGCATGAACGATATAGAGATTGTTCGTGTGAACCAGCCATGCGATTAGTTACCTTATAAAGGCCCTGCAAACAAGCGCTAATCTCAGTGATCGGCCCTCCTTGCCCGGTCCCATAGCCGACCTTCTAGAAGGACCCTTACTTGTTGTAGTTGTATAAAGAGCATTGATTTCCTTTTTAAAAGAAATGTGTAAAAGCCTCATGACATCTTGAACTTCAATTAACTAAAACAACATACTGTAAGATTTCATAGACGGCTGAAACAAAGTGACTCGTAGAATCCATTGATGTTCATTTGTGTTCTGCAATAAAGAGACAGTTGTCTTCTAATGTCTTCGTGTGCGTCTCCAGTTGGCTGAACGACGCTGGTCAGTAGCGCTGCCAACTTGCCGTACATTTGGCCGTGTTTCTGTCTCTAATTCCCTGTTGACTTAAGGACTCGAGAAATAACAAAACACTGAAAGACTGAATGAGAAAACAGTTTTGTTTCTTCCTGCCATGGTACGTAGTACTTCAGCTTCTACTCATAGCAGAACATTTTGTGTCCCTGCCATCACCACTTCAATCCACAATACACAAGCTGCCTTCCCGCCTCCCACTAGCGGTACAAAACAGAAAACAATGGCCGTCCAGTCACTTTCATATAACCTGCTAGACACAATTATACAGGAACACAGAACACACAAAAACATTGGTAATTCCAAAGAGTCGGCAGCAGATATTCCAGGTGCACTGCGCCAATCCCTGGCTGGTCGGTGATGCAGAAACCGGTTCTATTTTCTGCTACTTTGCTGTACAGAGATACTTGGAACAACCCTCTAAGTTTTACCTTGTCCAGATCCCCCCTGAATCTGTGTTTGTTGCACTAGTATACTAATGTATATGAATTGGTCTTACCCCTGGTCTGATATGCAGGTCTTCCCTTTGAATTATGGCATTTAATATTTTCTTAATTTAAGTTAATATATCAGTGGGAGCTGAGTAAATTGAGATTTAATTTTGCAGGAAAAGTTCCAGGATAACTTGTCATTTAATCAGGTAAATTTCTACTTATTTTGAGTGAAGTGGGCAGTCCTACTCAGTGACACAAAGAGCTGCCAATCACCAAGCAGGACAACCCAGTTGGCATCCTAGCTTAAAATAAGCTGCAGAGTCTGGGATTTGCCAATGCCCCCTGTTAATAACCTCCCATACAATGACTGAATGCTTCCCGGCCGGTGACAGCTAAGATGACGCTGAATTATATATGTCTGATGTCACATCTGTAGGGGAGCAGTGAGCCCTAAATGAACCCAGCCCACTGTCCCTCCCTACCTGGATCTACTGCCCTAGGTGACAGATCCCAACTGGGTGACATTCCCTATGCTGCAGGACCAGTTAGGGAAACAGCCAGGAACGTAAGGGTAACAAATCAGTAGGCCCTTAGGAAAAAGGATGTCAAATGTCAAGCAAAGGGTCAGAACCGAGAGAGCAACGCAGTAACAAATCAGACTGGGATAACCACAAACAAGCTGAGGTCAGAAACACAGTCCATAGTGATGTACCAAATCATGAGACAAAGCTGTGATCAGGGAAACAACGCCAAATGTCAAGTGAACACAATGTGCAATGCAGAAGTATGGTGAAGTATGGCAAGCTTAAAGGAGAAGTCCGAGCAGAACTCTTTCTGTCACAAGTGCTGGGGAGGGTCATGACGTGTCAGGTCCGCTAAGCCAATCAGCAGCCATAGAGGGACCCCGCTACAGCTGCTGACTGGCTGAGAGGACCTGACATGCCACAACCCAGGTACTCGCTCAGACCAGGAAGCGGACGGTGACTGGATCAGCAGCATGCAGCCACCAGTACTGAAGCCGGGAATATGGAGCATGTTACTTCTTTTATCCTCCCCTCCCCAGCACTTTCGAAAAAAGAGGTCTGCCCGGACTTTTCATTAAACTATCACAGGCACAGCTGACAGATCCCAGGAGGTTTAAATGAAGTGCCCAGACGCTGCTCCTGCAGGTGATTGGTGCAGGCCCCTGGCCCTGCAGCTGATTGGTGCAGCCCCCTGGCCCTGCAGCTGATTGGTGATGCTCCCGGCCCTGCAGCTGATTGGTGCAACCTCCTGGTCCTGCAGCTGATTGGTGCAGCCCCCTGGCCCTGCAGCTGATTGGTGCAGCTCCCTGGCCCTCCAGCTGATTGGTGCAGCTCCCTGGCCCTGCAGCTGATTGGTGCAGCTCCCTGGCCCTCCAGCTGATTGGTGCAGCCCCCTGGCCCTGCAGCTGATTGGTGCAGCCCCCTGGCCCTGCAGCTGATTGGTGCAGCCCTTTGGTCCTGGAGCTGATCGGTGCAGCCCCCTGGCTCTCCTAAGGGCCCGCTGCCCAGAGTGGCTGTACGCCTATCACTCCAGAAATCCCCAGTAGAACGTCTCCCTGGGTGTGGTCGCACGCCTAAAGAACTTAAATCTACAGAGCGTTGCTCCTTGCAGGCTGACAGATGACCAGGTAACTGAGGAAAATCCAAAAATTCAGCAGAGACAGCATGAGACACTGCTGAATTTTTGGATTTGTGTCCGGACAGGGGGGTCCTATCCGGTGAGGCAAGCACTCTATTTCTATATATTTCCAGCCGGTGCTGTTCCTTTGGATTATTGTATTCCAGGTAACTGAGGAGTCCTGACATCTGACTTTGATTATACGCCAAGGTCAGATGATGTAAGCAACAAATGCTGAGCCACAATCATTATACAATTCTTTAGGAAAATCTCAATGCAAAAAAGACCTCTATATCCTAATATCTTACCAAGCTTGAACTGAAGAACTCCTAAGGGTCCTCCGTGAAATCTCAGAAACAGAAGATTATATATATTGGCACCATCGATGCTCTGCTCTGTAGTGTGAGGGCACGTCCACTTCATGTCCACCAGGCTGCTGGACACCTCAAACTGCTTGTTGCATTGCAGGGTGGATACTGGGGCAATGTTTTCAGCAAGAAGCTGGACCTTTATGGGGGACAGTGCCATGTCAAATAGCTGCAGCTCTCCTTGGTTGTTGCTCACCACAAAGATACACTCAGCAGGATGCCAATGTACGAGTGCCGGAAGAACGTCAGCCTGGGCCAGAAGAGTCACTCTGCGCTGGGACTCATAGAGAATTACTGAAGAATCTTCACAACCAAGGAGAAGCTTGTCCTCGGCTCTGTTCCTGCTGCAGCTTATGGCACGGGAATTGAGGGGAATTTTAGTGACGGAAACACATTGCACTTTGTTTCTTGCACACTCGTAGATGCAGCTGTCAGCCATTGGTTCCTTGTTGGAGTTCATTGAGTGCTCTACTGTATGTACTTGGTAAGGCTGAGTAATACTGAAGCTGGCGTCCAGCATGTCTCCCTCTGTGCGGATGAAGCTCAGCACCTAAGAAGAAGAGCACACTTGGGTCATACATCCTGGCTTTCTAGTTGGATAGGGACGATAAGGAGGAAAAAAATATTTCAAATGCACAATGTCAGTAAGCTGCTGAAAAAGCTTCATGTACAACTTCACAAAAAAAATACGCTCAGAGAAATGGCAATTGGCAGAACCATTCGGCAGCACTGTCTCTGGTTGCTTCTTCCCTGCTACTCAAAAAGAACTTGCTGGATCCCAGACTTTTCTGTTAATTATCCATATAGTCTATAAGGAAGCAGAAGTGCAACCCTCCAGCCTGCTTGTTAAATTCCCATTGCTTCTCAATAAGCAATAGTGCCTGTTTACCTGATACAAAGCCATAGGTAAAACACATGGAGTGTGTTATGCACCGAGGGGTGGACAATATTGTTAGTGTTATTTTAATTGCAATTATTAGGAAACAAATGTGCTAAATCCCCAAACCACGGGAAAGGAATTACACGGGAAGCGACGAGCAGTGACCAGCAGAGACGTGGGGAATCACAAAGGACTCAATTTGAGAAATGGTGATTTAATCATTTTATTTTAATTACCTCTTCCTTGGGATTCTGCCACAGGATAAGGCTCACGTTGCAAAGAGCGACACTGTGCTTTTCAACAGTACAATGGTAACACGCATATTAGTCTTTTTTTGATGTATTAAGACATTAGGGAGTGTTGCTCCAATGAAAGTTGTAATGAAAATAAATCATATAGTGCTCTGAAGCCGGAGGATTTATGAATTTCATGGCTATAGGCCAAATCTTTTTTTTTTTTTTTTTTACGGGAAGTAAATCTTAAATCACACAGGTCTCCTACACTTAATTGCACCTTTCATTGTATTGCATTGCTATCCAATAATAGCTGAACCCACCGCTTCTGTTTATTAATTCTGGAAGTCAAAGTAATAACCTAATAAATCAACCAACAGATTGAACTACAGGCGAGGATCCAGCTGTAAAGAAAGTTTTTCTTGCCTGGTCTCACAAATGTCTAAAAGTTGCAATGATTAATAAAAGTTCTTTCTCCTGCTGTTATTTTTTGGGGTATTTTTTTTTTATACTTTAGTCGGCCAACTTCACTTATATGATGCTCAGAGCTGCAGACATGGGCAGATAGGGAGATAAAGAAAATAATATCTGTCTGGTAGCTGATGGCTGTTTACACTGTTAGACAATGTTTTCATTCTAAGTCGAAGTGTCATAGATGAGGTGCTGAGCTGCAGCATGCACGCCTCCTCCTCCCCCCACCACTACCTCCCTTGCTTCTAGCACTAAGTCTTCAAAATCAGTACAGGACAGGGGATAGGTAAGGAAAGGGGGAGAAAAGAGGCATGCACACTGAAGCTCAGCATCTTGGCTATGACACTTGAACTTAGAAGGAAAACATGATTTTATAACAATTTAAACAACAATCAGCTGTTGCTGTTCAAATGTTGCACAGGTTCTGCTATGAGACTCCGAGACTAGGAAGTGGTGAGCAATAAAGACAATTTACTAACATAGAAACATAGAAGATTGCTGGCAGAAAGAGCCCCCTGGTCCATCTAGTCGGCCCTTTTAGTATTTCCCTTATTATTATTTTAGGATAGATATATGTATATACCAGGCAGGTTTACATTCACTTACTGTAGATTTACCAACCACATCTGCTGGAAGTTTGTTCCAAGCAACTACTACTCTTTTAGTAAAGTAATATTTTCTCACGTTTCTGATCTTTCCTCCTATAACCTTAGATTATATCCCCTTATTCTCAAGTTCAGTTTTTTATTAAAATCACTTCCCTCCGGAACCTTATTTAGTCCTTTAACATATTTATAGCTTTTGATCATGTCCTCCCTTTCCCTTATTTCTTCCAGATTGTACAGATTCAATTCCTTCAGTCTTTGCTGATATGTTTTATGCCTCACACCTCCATCATTTTAGTAGCAGTCTTTGGACTCGTTCTATTTTATCAGTGTCTTTCTCTAGGTGAGGTCTCCAGAACTGGACACAGTATTCCAAATGTGATGTCACCATCCTTACCCACCAACCCTTCTCCTATGTCACCATCCTTACCCACCAACCCTTCTCCTATGTCACTATCCTTACCCACCAACCCTTCTCCTATGTCACTATCCTTACCTACCGAACCTTCTCCCATGTCACTATCCTTACCTACCAACCCTTCTCCTATATCACTATCCTTACCCACCAACCCTTCTCCTATGTCACTATCCTTACCTACCGAACCTTCTCCCATGTCACTATCCTTACCCACCAACCCTTCTCCTATGTCACTATCCTTACCTACCAAACCTTCTATGTCACTATTCTTACCCACCAACCCTTCTCCTATGTCACTATCCTTACCTACCAACCCTTCTCCTATGTCACTATCCTTACCCACCAAACCTTCTCCTATGTCACTATCCTTACCTACCAACCCTTATACTATGTCACTAACCTTACCTACCAACCCTTCTCCTATGTCACTATCTTTACCTACCAATCCTTCTCCTATGTCACTATCCTTACCCACCAACCCTTCTCCTATGTCACTATCCTTACCTACCAACCCTTCTCCTATGTCACTATCCTTACCTACCAAACCTTCTCCTATGTCACTATCCTTACCTACCAAACCTTCTCCTATGTCACTATCCTTACCCATCAAACCTTCTCCTATGTCACTATCCTTACCCACCAAACCTTCTCCTATGTCACTATCCTTACCCACCAACCCTTCTCCTATGTCACTATCCTTACCTACCAACCCTTCTCCTATGTCACTATCCTTACCCACCAACCCTTCTCCTATGTCACTATCCTTACCTACCAATCCTTCTCCTATGTCAC
This sequence comes from Dendropsophus ebraccatus, assembly GCF_027789765.1. Taxonomy (NCBI): domain Eukaryota; kingdom Metazoa; phylum Chordata; class Amphibia; order Anura; family Hylidae; genus Dendropsophus; species Dendropsophus ebraccatus. Next base: position 7,256,194 of record NC_091468.1, read on the forward strand.
TATCCTTACCCACCAACCCTTCTCCTATGTCACTATCCTTACCTACCAACCCTTCTCCTATGTCACTATCCTTACCTACCAATCCTTCTCCTATGTTACTATCCTTACCCACCAACCCTTCTCCTATGTCACTATCCTTACCTACCAAACCTTCTTCTTTGTCACTATCCTTACCCACCAAACCTTCTCCTATGTCACTATCTTTACCTACCAAACCTTCTCCTATGTCACTATCCTTACCCACCAAACCTTCTATGTCACTATCCTTACCCACCAACCCTTCTCCTATGTCACTATCCTTACCTACCAATCCTTCTCCTATGTCACTATCCTTACCTACCAACCCTTTTCCTATGTCACTATCCTTACCTACCAAACCTTCTCCTATGTCACTATCCTTACCCATCAAACCTTCTCCTATGTCACTATCCTTACCTACCAACCCTTCTCCTATGCCACTGTCCTTACCTACCAACCCTTCTCCTATGTCACTATCCTTACCTACCAACCCTTCTCCTATGTCACTATCCTTACCTACCAATCCTTCTCCTATGTCACTAACCTTACCTACCAACCCTTCTCCTATGTCACTATCCTTACCTACCAACCCTTCTCCTATGTCACTATCCTTACCTACCAACCCTTCTCCTATGTCACTATCCTTACCTACCAACCCTTCTCCTATGTCACTATCCCTACCTACCAACCCTTCTCCTATGTCACTATCCTTACCTACCAACCCTTCTCCTATGTCACTATCCTTACCTACCAACCCTTCTCCTATATCACTATCCTTACCCACCAATCCTTCTCCTATGTCACTAACCTTACCTACCAACCCTTCTCCTATGTCACTATCCTTACCTACCAACTCTTCTCCTATATCACTATCCTTACCTACCAACCCTTCTCTTATGTCACTTACAAACATATTAAAAAGAACACACTCCTGTGGCCACCGCTTGTCTCTGCTCAGAATACAATACACACCACTACCATCAGAAGTCAAATTCTCACTAACTTCTCTATCAGCTCTTTATGTGGATCTGTATCCAAGGCTTTGCTGAAGTCCAGATAGGTGATTTTGCAGCAATAAGGAACAAGCAAGTGAGTTTTATATTTTTTCATCCCAGCCTGTCTGCCTTTAGACTAGTGCTACAAGAGTTTTAAGGTGAAGACTACCATGTTGCACTCCTTAAATAACAATGTTAGCCAATAGGGTCATGTTGTGATGAAGGCCAGAAATCAGCGCTGGATTTTTGGCAACTGTCGAGTCACGGCCACTTGTGGGTCAAAGTGTGACCATACGGATCTGGATCAGCTGCGATGCAGCACAATTTAGGGGATGCAATACGGTGTGATTTTTAAGCAGGACAACCTGTGTTACGGGCAAGGCCACCATGAAGCCTAAAGAAAAAGGAACAAAATGCTGGACAACCCCCTTAGCCTCCGTTTGCTATCATATATTCACTTCCTAGGAATCCAAATCTGAGAAATATGATTAAAAAAATCATGATGTAGTTGAGGTGATTGTACTAGTTTTTCCTCTTTACCATCATGGGAGGTCTTCTGTATATTTTCCTGGTTATTACAGGATGCAGAAAACAATGATGACGGTAGTGAACTAGTCACGGCCATGAATATAGTGAAGGACGTGACAGTAGGTTTTTTATTTACCCCGGCATGGACACCTTACCTCAAGTCTGTTATTAGAGCAGCCGAACAGGACTAGGTTAGCCCGGTCTTTCTCACTTGATATTGGAGTCCAAGGCAAGACGTCATCATCGGGTACAGGCCACCAACAAATGGCAAGATCCTGCACACAATTCAATGAGAGGCGACGATTAAGCTGTCGAACCTTCGGTCCTGGTATATCAACGTATGTGATCTATAAAACGAACAAAAGAAAGCAAAATCTTTGTCATTTACAGTCACCAATTACATGAACTACACTGGATATGGCAAGGGACGGAAATATCTATTGTTTCCAATATCTAGTCACCATTCAGCCAAAGCTGGCCATAGGTGCAGGTGCAGGTGTTATCCCCAGGTGAGCTATACATAAGACATGTTGAACTCCAGCATGCCCAGTCTTTGTTTTCTCCAATGACCAATATGGGTGGACATTTCGGTTGCACCCATAAACAATAGACAGCTTATCTAAACATCCATAGCAAATCTGAGAAGGTTTTCTATACAACATTATATACGTTGACTAAAAGATCTATATTTATATGCTCTAACATTAAGGCTTCCATTTAGTAGATCAAAATAAAAAGCATAAGGGATTCTAGAGCAAGATGGAAGAAAATTGCCTCTAGTGCCACCTATAGGTAGCTATCGTGTACGCCAAAGTCTGACCTATTATGAAATACAACTAGGTATATCGTTCAAATTGTTGTTTGGGTTTGGCCAATACCTCTAGTTATGTATCAAAACTCTACAATGGGTTGGACAGTAGCTTTCATCTATAAGAGGCACTATAGACACAGTTTCCTCTCATCTGGAGGAAGACTACCTTAAGACTTGATCAACCACACAGCCGGGCCACACAAATGATCGCTGGATTGTTAAGTCGCACATTCTGATGAAGATACACAGGATGATGTGCGCCCGACTAGTGATGGTTTAAAGTCAAAAGTTAACACGGCGTACAGGAAAGTGGCAACAGATTCACTAAAAGGCTGCAAAAAGTGTGCCACATTACCGATGCAAAAGTCAAGCCAACTAAGAGATGGTAGAAATAGTCATAGTCAGACCAGAGACATGACAGATTTGTTTAAACCACTAGGACTGCCTACAGTCTACTAGAATAGTTTTTTTCCTTTTAATTTGCATATTTCACACCAGGATCAACAGAAAAAAAATCCACACAATTTAGTAATGATGTTCTCCTGTGGGTTTTGTCAAAGAAAATCTGTAATTCCATTCCATGGGGAAGTAGCCTAAGGGCACTATGCCACAAGGTGATTATCGGCAAACACCCATTTGTTGGCTAATTAGGTCATTTTGCCCTGGCAAAAATGAGTGTTTATTGGCTGTACATAGAGGATGTGTGGACGACGGCTGACTGCAGCAAAGGGTGGAGCGAACAGACCAGTAATCGTGTGGTCCTACCCGATACGGAGCGCACTGATCTCCTAGTGCATGGGTCTCTAAACTGCAGTCCTCCAGCTGATACAATACTACATTTCCCATAATGCCTGGAGAGCCTAATCCAAAGCTTTAGCGGTATGGGTATGACGGGAATTGTGGTTTTGCAACAGCTGGAGGGCTGCAGTTTGGAGACCCATGTCCTGGCGCATTGAACAAGTTCTGATTGGGTTTACTTTATGTTTCACGCCTCTGGCCAAACCACACATCTCACTAGCTGACAACATTCTGGTCATGGAATTGAATGGGGCAACAAATTTTCAGAATTTTGTCCATTTATCCATGATCTGGCAGCACGAAATGTGACGTGTGCCACTGTATTACATTCATACTGTACAATGTATCCACTCTTAGGGTAGGTTCACACTACGGAATCCGCGAGAAAAAGTTCTGGCGGATTCCATCACTCGTACTCGCTCGCGGCGGCATGTATCTTCTCCATGCCATAGACACTATGTCAATTCTTTCAGCAGACGGCACACTCGGCCCGGCCATAGAATGGTGTCTATGGCATGAAGAAGATGCACGCCGCCACGTGTGGGTACGAGCGATGGAATCTAGGGGAACTTATCCGTGCTGATTCCGTAGTGTGAACCGACCCTTATTGAAGATTATATAAAATTCTCTATATATGACCTTCTGTTTTCTTTGTTCATCTTGTTAACTTTGCAAACTAAAAAAAATCCAATTATATTCAAATTAAAGACTAAAATTTATTGAAAAAAACATCATGCGGATGCGCAGACATATACTGATGTTTTTTCTTTTTCAGTATACATCTCAATGTCTTCGTGTTTCCACTTCTTATGTTCTACACTTTATAATGATTTCATTTTCCCTAAGATACCCTTCTGTGATAACTAAAATATTGATTTCCATCCTTCCGCCCCTCCGACTGGTGACAGAAGTATCTGCATGGTGATCCCCCGGAGCCATAAGATGAACCGGCAGATCAGATTGGCTGATGACCAAAAGTAGCAAATAATTATTTTCTTTTCACCGGCTACATAACAAATATACATATCTTATCAAACAGAGTAACCCAGAGACCATCAGAACCAGGACCCACTGCATAGAAAATACGACTTTGCATATGAAATATTCAGCAATATATTTATATATATTTTTTATTCCTGTTGTCTTCTTGATGTGTGTGATGAACATCTGCATAGATGCACAGACACACGCTTTCTCCTGTTGTGGTAAGGGATGAGGATTAACTTAAAAAGGAATTTACTTCAACGACTCCAATCAATACCAAAATGTAGAGTCATGGTTGCCTGACAGCGGCGGCCTACATGAAGGATTTCGGTCGGCTTGTTTTAAATGTCAAGCAACAAGATGAGACTGGAGCAAAAACTACTGTTTCAGATAGATCAGCAAACGTTTAAAAAAAAAAAAGAAAAAAGTTCCACTGTATAAAACCCAGCGGCGTCCCCCTTGTTTCCCCCAATTCTCCTAAAATTAAAGACTACAAGGCGCAAATATCCACTTTGCAGCGAAATCTATTCTTTCTGCATAATGTGGATGAGATACAGCTTCATGCGTAAAAGTTTATGCAGCTCTGGAGAATTGTGCTTCTATTTCTCAGGAACGGATTTGCTGAATTTATTATTCAAACTATGTTATTTTTGAGCATGGTTATTTGAAAACATGAGCTCTGCACCATCTGCGTGACACATGCCAAGGAAATATAGATTGCACTGCATTTCTGCTTAAGGAATTAAAGGAAGGTTGATAGCTTGTGAAAAAAAAAAATACACCCATATACTTTGCCATTGCTGGTCAGCAATAATCGAAGCACTTTCTGGGGATTAAGCGCATGGCTAAGCCTACTGGACCAGACACTAGCAAAGGGCAGGGGGTCTTCTTATCAGAGAAATGCTTCTGGAGCCAGTCTCACTACAGGACAGATTGCTTTCATATTCCTGTCTGCAAGGCAACAAAGGATGGAAGTAATGCGATAATACCAGAGTGCAATGGGTGTTAAAAACCCCTTGCATTTATGTATTGTATTTAGTAAATAATCAGACTCATCCAAATTGTCATTTTGCCACTCAACCAATGCCATTAAAATCAAGGTTAATGCTTCGATAATCCTCCTGACGTCTTGATACCAATGATAAGGATTCTCATTTGCATGGCCGCGCTGTTGCTGACCTTATTTGCGAAATACAAAGGATGAGCCAGTCAGCATGGAACGTAACTAGTGTGCGCTGTACACGAGGGCCGGGCGTCTGTGCAGCTGGACACACTTCACAGGCTCAAACACCAAACCAATCAATGTGAGAAGACAATCACCCTACCGGGCAATGGAGGCTGCACCCTGAGGAGCACATACAGGACAGGGACTTTTTCAGGCATTGAGTCCCGGAGGCCTGGACGGTTGCCAAGAATTTGGGTTTTCATGACTATAGGGCTGATACAAATTAGTCAGATAAAGAAAAAAAAATCTTTCCAAACTCACAAGACCAAACTAAGGAACGTTTTCAAGCTCCAACAACTTTGCTTTTTCTTCATTATTAGGTGCTCGGATTACTGCGTGTGGATCCTCGGTTTGCACACTTGTGACACAACACTGGGATTCCCAAACCAGGAGACACTTGGGAGCAGAAGAGACGACATTTATAATTTATACAGGGACTGATTTATCATCACAAGGTTTTGTGTCATTTTGCTGATGGGCTAAATGTATAAAATTGTCATTCAATAAGTGATAGATTTGGTGCAATTTACACACTCGTAATTAGAGAGGAGAAAATTTACAGTAATAACGAAGCTTCAGGTGCTGGGAAAAGCTGGATCCAGTCCTGGAAAACTTCTCCCAATTTCCCAGGACAAGATCCAGCATTGGAGGAGTGGCAGTCAGTTATAAGGCACCTGGGGAGGAGCGGCAGTCAGTTATAAGGCACCTGGAGAGGAGTGGCAGTCATTTATAAGGCACCCAAGGAGGAGTGGCAGTCAGTTATAAGGCACCTGGGGAGGAGTGGCAGTCAGTCAGTTATAAGGCACCTGGGGAGGAGCGGCAGTCAGTTATAAGGCACCTGGGGAGGAGTGGCAGTCATTTATAAGGCACCCAGGGAGGAGTGGCAGTCAGTTATAAGGCACCTGGGGAGGAGTGGCAGTCAGTTATAAGGCACCTGGGGAGGAGCGGCAGTCAGTTATAAGGCACCTGGGGAGGAGTGGCAGTCATTTATAAGGCACCCAAGGAGGAGTGGCAGTCAGTTATAAGGCACCTGGGGAGGAGTGGCAGTCAGTTATAAGGCACCTGGGGAGGAGCGGCAGTCAGTTATAAGGCACCCGGGGAGGAGCGGCAGTCAGTTATAAAGGCACCTGGGGAGGAGCAGCAGTCAGTTATAAGACACCCGGGGAGGAGCGGCAGTCAGTTATAAGGCACCCAGGTAGGAGTGGCAGTCAGTTAGAAGGCACCCAGGGAGGAGCGGCAGTCAGTTAGAAGGCACCCAGGGAGGAGCAGCAGTCAGTTAGAAGGCAGCAACTGATGAGTGGATTGCAGAAATAAAGAAGCACTTCTCTTTCTTATTACTGTAAACTCCCTCATCTCTACTCATAATACCCCAGTGCAAAAAAAACCCACTGTAATGGTAATTTTCTGTGCTAGAGTCGGTGCCATCTCCTGTCTGAAGTACAACTGAGCAACATTGTGAAAAGCTGCAATTAATAAACGTGATGTTCTCCCAACCACCAGCCCAACCAGGACTACTTTCTAAAACTTTAAAACAATCACAATAATGATTTTGCTAACCAATTAATTTCTCTAAACGCTGATCGTTATAAAAACTTTATCGTTGCTTCAAAATCGTTAAATGATCGATTGGGCGAGTCATCGCTTTGTCTAAACGGACTATTAGAAATGCCTCTTCACCCCTCCCCCATCCCTCATTCCTGTTCCTGCCTGACAGCTCGAAGCTGATCCCGGACTGTCGATCAAACAGGGATGAGAGGAGAAGTGTTGCGCGAACTTGCTGAATCTTTAAGTTTGGCCGAACCCAAACGCTCAGCATTTGACCCCCAGTGGCTGGAAAAGTTGAATGTCGTCCTAGGGAGTCGTGAAAAACATGGATACATGGATTCTCGGGCAGTCCTAGGGTTGCATCCAACTTTTCCAGCCACCAGGAGCAGAGCGTTCAAGTTCGGCCAAACTCAGAAAGTTCAGCAAGTTTGCTCAACCCTAGTGAAGAGGCGTTCCTGCCCTTGTTACTCAGGAGCTTGGGAAAGTCTCTGCACAGTCTCCATCTTCTCTGCTTTCTGTCTATACTATGTGTATGTAGGTGGGCGGGTAGAGTGGGGGTGGGCGGGTAGAGTGGGGAGGGGCTTGGCTACGACATCGGCTTCATGCACTGATATACGTAAAACACAGAACCAGAGACTACATACGGTACATACATATGCATGTTGCTTAGATAAAGCAGCATAACTCACTGACAGATTCCCTTTTATAACCCAACATCCATCAACCCAATTAGATCCACTGTTCAAAAAACAAACAAAAAATTAATTGTTAGGCTATGTTCACACAGTGTATTTTTGAAGACAAGAACGGCCGTTCTAGGTGATTAAAATATTGCCTTAAAATAATGAACTGCATTGAACTCTATGGGGAACAACGGCCATTGTTCCCCTACGTACGGCTGCACAAATGATTGACTTGTCAATTTTTTGCGGCCACTAATGCAGGAACAACGGCTGTTGTTCTCACTCTGTCCACACAATGTTCTGATGGCCGTACATTGCATGGACATCAATGGTTAATTGGATTGCAGGCACACCCAAATGTGACGCAATACAAATGTGGCTGATATGGTAATATTGGCCGCAGGAACATGACAAACAGCGGCCGTTGTTTATACATAGTGTGAACATAGCCTTATACTGCAATACTTCTGGAGCTAATTTTTTCGGCTCTTCCTATGAATCTTTCAGTCCTTTACATACACAAAGCTCACTCGCCTACAAAAACAGAAATCCATTTCACAAGCTGACTACCAATATTGTTCTTTGCTCTAATCTTCATGTAATCCGGTTGGGGGGGTGAATGTGTCGGCGAGACTCATCCGGCAGAGCAGCCGCTAGTACAGGGGAAAGGCAAACAGGTGAAGACTGCTGGATTTTTGGACAAAGTGTAAAAATTAAGAGGGGCGGAGCTTGTAGACTAAGTCCTGACGCCGCGCAGATACGTCTCCGTCCACGGCCAGTGTTTTATGTTTAACAACCGTACAGCCGGGGAGTCATCAGACAAAGAAGGCGGCATTTAAACATTTATTACTATTTTTATAGAATTGTAGTTTTTTTTTAATTAAAAGATGTGCATAAAAATAATGCAGTGATTGTGCGGCAGCATCGCCCACCAGGATCAGCTGCATCCCCCCTAGAAGTTTATCCCCTTGGGGAAGGACCTTTGTTCCTGCACGGTAAACAGCATGTGCCGCTCTCACAGTGCACAGCTTGAAAATCAATAATGGCTTGAAGGAAGTCACCGGAGACCCCTGGAAAGGTTAATATAGAGACTCTCAGCTCATTTCCCAAACTAACCCCTCATCTGTGCACAGGTGTCTCTGGGAGGATAAAGAGAAACTCTCCGTATGAGTCACCCGTCCACCTGTGCTCCGAGCGGCTGACAACCCGGACCGGGCTGCATGCAAGGAGAAGGGAAGGCAAAGGCCAGAGCGATATCGCAGATACATCTGTAATGTTTACACTTTATAGACTACATTTCTCTATATTCTCTTACATCTATCATATATATATTGGGTTCCATTCGCCCAACAGCAAACAAATAGTTTTTTTTTTTTTTTTTTGCTGTATAGGAAAGCATAGCAGACTGCATTCTCTTATATAGAGGGGTAACGCAAGAAAAACATATATCATACATACAAACAACCTACCCTATGGATGTATGGCCCATACAGGGACAAAGGTGGGAGTTTTCTGCAGGACTTCACAGATATGGGAAAAAGCAGCTTTGTTGTAAATGTCCATGTCACGGCCCAGATTCACTTATGGTGCGTTTACACGGACAGATTTATCTGACAGATCTTTGAAGCCAAAGCCAGGAACAGACTATGAACAGGGAACAGGTCATAAAAGAAAGACTGAGATTTCTCCTCTTTTCAAATCCATTCCTGGCTTTGGCTTCCAAAATCTGTCAGATAAATCTTTCTGTGTAAACGCACCCTAACACCATGTAATTCTTCGGCCGGCGTGAGCAGTGGATGGATCACAGGGGCCCACGCTCTCCCATTCTAAGGGCCCTATTACGCGGGGCGATTATCGTGCGAAAAATCGTTAAATCGTTCAAATTTAAACCATAATCGTTCTGTGTAGTTGCAGGCAACGATCGAAAAAGCGCTCGTATGTCGTTGATTTAGATCTGAACCTAAAATTATCGGTAATCGTTCACTGTAATTCCACTTTCGTTCGCTCAAGTTCCACAATTTTTCAACTATCGTTCAGCGTAATTGCACATTGTTCATTGTTTTTCTGGGATCAGAATAAACGATCATAGTAACGATCGCAATAACGATCATAGTACCGATCATAACTAACTATTATCGTTCTGTGTAATATGGATAATGATTTCAGGTTAACGATAAACAATCCCGTTTGCGATCGTTAATCGTTAGTCGTTAATGGTTAAAAATCGCTCAGTGTAATAGGACCCTTAGTTGTTAATCGTTAAATATCGCTCAGTGTAATAGGACCCTAATATTGTGTAGTCTCTTATATGGGACGATTACTGGCAGACAGGAACGCTCATTGACAATAATCATCCCATGGAAGAAAAGGACCAACGATGAGCCGACCAATAAGAAATCACTCGTATGTCGGCTAATCATAGCTTGTGTTCTGGCATCTAAACCATTGCTAGTTGCCCGTGCGTCTTCTGGTGTAAATGGGAACGTGCGGCCAACTATGATGAAGGTGACTGATCTTTGTAAATGAGCATCAATCTCACTCAATGGTTCTGCATCAGCCTGTATAAAGTGACCCTCAGCTTACAGCAACTATTAGGGTGCGTTCACACGTACAGGATGTGCAGCAGATCTGCAGCAGATTTGATGCTGCAGATCCGGTACGTGTGAACATACCCTGAGTCGGCCTGAGCTACACCAAATTTTGGTGCACTTTTGGCAAACTGTGGAGCATCTTAAAGGGAATGTATCACTTAAAATTTGTTACTGATTAGAGTCAGATACTAAAACTTCTTCTTTTATTCTAATCGGTTTCTATTTTCTGACTGTAATTTTTATTAGTTCACTTTTTGTACATTGTTATGCGGGCGGCCATCTTGCCTGGGCTGTTATTAACAGTATTTAGTGACATGCTTTACAGCAAGACTCATGGACATGGACTACAATAGATAGACTCTGTCCCCTTGAGATGAAGGTGAGATATTACTGAGCACGCTCCGTGACCTGTGAAGAGGTCATTCCACAGGGAGCTGCTATTGTCTCCTCTATCTACTGGTGTCACATAACGCTGCAATGCTGTACAGGTCACTTTACTGCAGCCTCCTCTTAGCCCCACAGACACAACAGGAAGTCTCAGCTTAAATTTATCCCCAGTGGTGAGAATGAGAACTGCAAGATCTCAGGATTATTATATAATATAGATAGAAAAATAGAAAAAATGTCACCAAAAATTCTTTAAAAATCTGTTGAACACAAAAACATAATTTATATAATAAGTAGAGATGAGCGAACGTTCGGTATTTGATTAGCGGTGGCTGCTGAACTTGGATAAAGCTCTAAGGTTGTCTGGAAAACATGGATACAGCCAATGACTATATCCATGATTCCCACATAGCCTTAGGGCTTTATCCAACTTCAGCAGCCACCGCTAATCAAATGCAGAACGTTCGGGTTCGGATCGACTACAGCTGCTCCAGGTTCGCTCATCACTAATAATAAGTCATTTTCTGAGGACACATTCCCTTTAAGCCGCAGCCCTTTTTTTTCGAAGAAGTTATGACCCTTTTTCAGCCATGAAGCAAAACTGCCTAAAAAAGTATCTAAAGCTTATAGTAAAAGTGTCACAAATCATGTAAGACGGCCTGGATTCTGTGACATTTACAATACGAGCCAAACTGAAAGCACTATATATCTCTAGGAGTCAACAGACCCTCAGTCGGGCTAAGACTTGCAGCCAGAAAACAGGAGCTGAAATTATTACCCTTATTATTCCGGTGTGAATCTGGCCTAAGGCTGGGTTCACACTGCGTTTTTGCAATCAGTTTTTTTTAACAGATTAAAAAAACAGATGCATTTGCATCCATTTTGATCCGTTTTTCCGTTGACTTCCATTATAAAGAAAATATATAAAAATGGATCTGTTTTTTTTTTTAACAGACATAAAAATGAGGTGGAATACGTTTTTGTGTACGTTAAAAAAAACTGATCCTTTTTTTATAATTGGAGTCAATGGAAAAAAGGATCAAAACAGATGCACACAAATGTATCCATTTAAAAAAACAAACAAACAAACAAAAAATAACGGATTGCAAAAACGCAGTGTGAACCCGGCCTAAGGGTGCTCTTACACATTGCAGTTTTTGAAGCCCAAACCCTGTGTATCCCATCCACATAGGCATCACAAAACGCCCTAAACGTTCTCATTTCACCTACACCTTCACATGGACATCGCCTTCTAGCCTGGTGGATCTCATCTTGTCACTTGACTTGAAAGACACAAAGTGATAATTACAGACGATAAAATTCTCTATAATTGTTCAGCCCAGATGGACAACCTGATCGGAGATACAATTATTGTTTTTGATGGTTAATCTATATGTGCTGAGATGTAACACGGGGCAGCCCCTGGTTATCGGCCATTGCTGGGACACACTTGTCAGCGTACGTCTGTATTATACCCAGTCCGCTAACCCTCTCATTAACCACTTGCATCCAGATTTCACTATTAATAAATGATAGGTGGCTGAGGCCAGGCTTATCATTGTCACCGCTCTTGTCATTTAATTTAGATGTTTATTTCCAAACAGTGTGTCCTGCGGAGAAGCCTATGGAGCACCATCTGTAGAGATCATTATGTCACCGCCTCAGTGTGTTCCCTGCTCTCCACTCCTAGGGTTTGCATTGTCACACACTTGTTTTAGAAAACAAAGCGGCTTTACTTTAAATCTGACCGGGCCACACCCAGCCATGGACATCTGGCAGCAACATAGATTCTCCCTTGGGTAATGTCCGTAACTAAGACAGGTTGTAAAGCCCCAAGCTTCCTAGGACAACCTGGAAACGTCTGTAGACATGTATGAAGGATGTTTGTAACTAGAGGTTCGGACATTGGGATGGGTCGTCAGAAGAAAACACAAGAAAAGAAACGTATAAGGCTGGGATCACACTACGTTTTTTCATTCTTTTTTTACGCATTTTTGCAACAAAAAAAAACAATGGATGCAAACGGGTGCATTTGTGTACATCTGTTTTGATACATTTTTCCATTGACTTCCATTATAAAAAAAAAAAGGCTCAAAAAGCATCTGTTTTTTTTTAACATACACAAAAACGTAGCTGACCTTATTTATGTGCATGTTAAAAAAGAAATACGTTTTGATCCTCTTTTTTTTTTATAATAGAAGTTACTGGGAAAAAGGATCAAAATGGATGCACACAAATGCATCTGTATTTCATCCCTTTTATGTACAAACGTATGAAAAAAAGTATGAAAAAAAAAAAACATAGTGTAAACCCGGCCTAAGAGAGACAGTGAAAGCCGACAATGCATAATGATCTGTATCACTAAAGGGTGCGGATATATCGGGATATAACGGAAGCAGAAAATGGGCCCAAATGCTGAATAATTAAAGGGTCTGTCTAAGGTACAATACAAACATTAGGGGGGAGATTTATGAAAGGATGTAAATATACACCTGGTGTAAACTGCCCACAGCAACCAATCACAGCTCAGCTTATATTTTACAGAGCTGAAAGCTGAGCTGTGATTGGTTGCTGTGGGCAGTCTAAATTTTACACCCTTTGATAAATTTGGTCTTAGGAGTTGACTTTGAAGCCAAAAGTGAAAATTGCAATTATTTCTATAAATGATATTTTTTGGCAATAAATGACCAACAGAAACCTTAAAATCAAATAAAAACATGGGGGACATGTATTAAGTCCAGCATAGTCGTACACAAGTCTTAAACTAAGCCCCGTCCTCATTCATCCCGCTGTATTCACTAAGAGACGTACTCCTCTCAGTATATTCGGCAGGACATGTGCCTGCCACGTGGCGGATGCAGAAATGTACACAGGCAGGTACAGATTTCTGCAATAATTTAGGCCTTTTCCTGGCATAAACCATGATAAATTAGATGCTGGAGGAAGTCACGCAGCCTTGCCGCACCCCAGGCTCGGACTGGCCTACAGGGGAACAGGGGAATCCCCCGGTGGGCCCTACCCCTTAGTGGGCCCCTGGCAGGAGGTGGGACTCCCTGTCTGACTCTTTCTACCAGAGAATAAAAACAATTTCTATGCTATAGAAGCACAGACAAATATATGTAAGGTACCATGTGTCTTCTTGACCTAACAGCATCTAACAGTGTCAGCAGTTTGGAACGCGAATTACAGCTGACAGAAGTCTCCTAACAAATGATAGGCAGGCAATGGAGTGTGGGAAGATAATAAAAAACTATACTCACCAGTCCCTGTGCCCCTGGACCGCTCTCTCCTACGGCTGCTGGAAGTTTTTCAGTCATTTTTGAACAGATTCTGTGTATGTCACGGCCCCAGCTCAATGTCACATACTCACCTGATGGATTGCCTGCTCAGCCAGTCAATAACTGTAGCGGTGTCCATCCCCAGTCAGTGATTGGCTGAGCGGGCACATTAAGGAAGAGCTTCGGGGGGCACAGGGATGGGTAAGTATACTTTCTTTATTATGTTCCTGCACCCCCCCCCCCCCCCCGCCTACCTGAGATTTGTTAGTTTAATGGGGCTTCTCCTTTCAAGAAACTTAAGTGGCACGTTATGCTGTTCGCATAGACTGACTGAAGAGTTACTAGTAGTGAGCGAGCATCGCTGGTCACATACACAGCTCTGTGCAGGGTCACTATAGTAATGTGAAAGGTTTGGTGCTTATTATATCTGGTGTAAGGTATGGTGGGCCCCAAGAATCAAATTCCCAGGTGGGCCCAAGGTGGTGCTCCCCCTAAAATCCATAGGATAGGGGATGTCAAGCTAAGAAAAAATCTTTCAAATCAACTGGTGTCACAAAGTTATATAGATTTTTAATTTATTTCTTATAAAACCCCTCAAGCCTTCCAGTACTTATCAGCTGCTGTATGTCCTGCAGAAAGTGGTGTATTCTTTCCAGTCTGACACATTGCTCTCTGCTTCCACCTTTGTCCATGCCAGGAACTTACTTTGGACAGTTACTTACTTTGGCAGCAGATATTAATGTGTCAGACTGGAAAGAATAACCCCTTCCTGCTGAACATACAGCAGCTAATAAGTACTGGAAGACTGGAGATTTTTTTGATAGAAGTAAAGTACAAATTTCTGGCACCAGTTTATTTAAAATATTTTTTTTTGCTGGAGTACCCTTTTAATACTGTGGACTATTTTACTTTTAAACAACTTGACAGTGCAGTTTCTCCATTGATCAACTAATCGAGTGATCACCGATTTCCTATGACAGCCTGGGATATGTAGTAACACTCTTTGGCTGCCATTTCCACATACAACGAAATCAGATTGTCAGCTGTCTCAACCGTATACCAGTGGTTTTCTAAACTGTGTATAGAAATGTCTGTGAACCACAAGTGTCCCTCCAAAAAGTTGGGAGGTATGGAGGAAGGGCTGACTGCAAAGCATTATGGGGAAGCTTGATGTCCTGTGTTTTCAGTCATCATCATCATCAGATTTTACAACAATGGAGCAGCTTATCAACCTGCCAGAGACAAAACACAATCTGATTCACCTATAGCAACCAATCACAGCTCACCTTTCATATATTAACAAGCTCTTATAAAATTAAAGCTGAGCTCTGATTGGTTGCTATGGGCAGATTAGACTGTCTAGGTTGTGCATGGCAACCAATCACAGTTCAGCTTTTATTTTACCAGAGTAATTTGAGAAACAAAAGCTGAGCTGTGATTGGTTGCTATGAGCCACATCAAACCATATTATTTAATGTTCTTAGTCCGGCCTAACCATAGGCTGTTTGCTTGGTCACAAGTGTGTTTAGTGACCTCTGCAGTAAAGCACATCGCCAGTCATTAATGGGTTAATGCTTCAGATGTGTTTACCTGCAGTAACCATGGTAACCATGCACTGTGATGACAAGCGCTTATGTCATAAAGAAGGTTCCATAAAGCAATGCACCGCGCCCTGATCAGTGCCATCTTGGATGCGCCAGAGGACCTTGAGCTTGACTACTTTACTGCCCCCGACCCTTGATGAAATTTGGAGGTTCTAGCAGGGGACCTGGATCTGTGAAGGAGAAGAGATACAGCCACCTAGCCATCAATAAGGTGACAGATATTGCAGCCTCATCTCTCTCACATCCAGTTTATTATACTTATAGTATGGTATTACCCTCTAAGCCCAGGGAAGGGGCAGCTCTCCAGCCATGGCTTCCTCGAGGTTTCCCCCACAGGGGGTTTTTCCTCGCCTGAGTGCTGGAGGGTGACTCTTCGTGAATCGGGGGTCTGCCATTTTCAGTGTCATGTAATTTTAAATAAAATTGGCACCCTTTGACACCTGATTACAATGTGTTGTGTCTTTATTTTGCGTTCTTTGGTTTAACTTGGGGGAGTTGGGGGTCCATCACATATTGCAGAGACATAAAGCTGGACATCTGCCTGCTACACAGATCTATCACCTGCATAATGCGCAAAAGTAGTATAGAGCGGTGGCTGGTGGAACTCCTGCTTGTATGTGCATATCCCTGGATTAAAGGAACACTCAAATCCTGAAGAAAAAACAAGGTTTATACCTACATCTGCAAGGTTTGGCAAAAGGTTTTATCAAGTGACAGGGTCACACCAACCATAGCCACACGGACACCACCATAAATATACATCATATATACACATTGTGTGTGGGCAGGATCAGGGGCAAGGCTGAGTATTGTGCCCCCACACCCATACATGCAGGTGTGGGCTAGGTAGCTGCCCCCCCCCCTGCAAAATCCACAGGATAGGGGGTATCAAGCTGATTGGTTGGGGTCCCAGTGGTTATGAGAATGTGGGAAACATATCCCCTTCAAATAAACAGTGGGGACAGTGCTCCAATAATTCTCTATGGGTCTTGTTATCCCTTATCCTGTGAATAACTAGGAGAGGGGGATGTTCTCATGTACTATATGGCTGGACTCAGACTAGACGTTTTTCAGAAATAAGTCATATGGCATTTTTAGGGTTCAAAAACGCGGAGACCAGATGTTAGTCAGTGGGGAAAATCGAATCACAACACCCATAGGGCATTTTTCTGCGTTTTGCCACAAGCTTCTATAGGGGGGATATTGTCATGTCTATATGGAAATTAGTGTTTTTTCCCCAGTTCTTCAACATAAAAACCTGGAATCACATGATAAAGAATCACATGATTTGTCCCGAAAAAGCCCAACAGGGGATAAAATGAGAACTAAACTTTACACTAAAATGAGAACATGGCAGAAAAAGTGCCAGAAAAAACACCAAAAAGCAGGAAGAACAGTCTTAATCTTGGTTCACGTTTATAGTGAATTCAGTAGAATTAAATTGGTACTTTTTTTTCTTTCAAATCAACTGGTGTATAAAGATTTGTATTTAACTTTTATTTTAAAAAAAAAAAAAAAAAAACAGTATTTATCAGCTGCTTTATGTCCTGCAGGAAGTGGTGTATTCTCTCCAGTCTTACGGTACTTATCAGCTGCTGTATGTCCTGCAGGAAGTGGTGTATTCTCTCCAGTCTGACTCAGTGTTCTCTGCTGCCACCTCTGTTTAGAGAAGAAGAGGTTTTCTATGGGGATTTGCTACTGCTCTGGAGAGTTCCTGTCATGGACAGAGGTGGCAGCAGAGACTGTGCACTGTGTCAGCACACAGAACACAACATTTCCTGCAGGACATACAGCAGCTGATAAGTACTGGAAGACTTTTAAATACAAGTAATTTACAAATCTATATAACTTTCAGACACCAGTTGGTCTGAGAAGAAAAAAGTTTTTGCCAGAGTACCTCTTTAAATTAAATAAAGTCAATTAGCTTGACAGTGGAAACTTAGACTAGACAATGTAAAAATGCACCATATTAAGGTCTTGTTCACACCACGTTTTTATTCTTTTTGCTCCATGACCTCCATACCTTCCTATATAGTTATGATGGAGGCCACTTTATACCATCTGTTCTACATAGACTCCCAGAATACATACTGAAATTCCTCCCATTCTTGCTTTTTTTTAAATCACCCCCCTTTTCCTATTTTATGAATACAAATAAATAAATAAACATATTTGGTATCGCCGCTTGCATATTCTCCCGAACTATTAAACTATCATATTCCTGATGCACAGTAAGAAGCGTAATTGCAAAAAAAATTGAATTGAATTCTGGAACCTGTAGTCCTGTGTACAACTGATAAACCAGGAAGTGCAGAAACACAAAACAGAACAAAACCCCCCAAAACAAATGGATTTTTGGTCGTTTCAAAAATGGAAAAGATAGGTAAGAAATGCTTTATGCTTCTACAGAAGTTTCATTTTTTTCCTATACCTGGAGTTCCCCTTTAATGGGACTTCTCCTTTCAAGATACTTATGTAGCATTCATACTGTTTGCATAGAGTGACTGACAAGTTACCAGCAATGAGCCAGCATTGCTGGTCACATACACAGCGCTGTGCAAAGGTTTGGTTATATCTGGTATATGTAGGGTGGGCCCCTAGAATTAAATTCCCTGGTGGGCCCAAGGTACCCCAGTCCGACACTGCCGCACCCCCTTACCCACACATCAGGCGAGCAGGGGTTACACCGCCTGTACCTTATGGAAGAGGCGCCTTTTCTTGGCATACGTCAGGGTGCACACTAATGAGTGTGTAACAGTGCAAAGCATGGAGGACATTCTAAAGACATATGAAAGAAATATTAGTTTTATTGCATGGGGCCAGTGATTTAGGAAGCTAATGCCTATATCAGCATGGCCGAAGACAGAGCTGGATGAAGGGGTCTAGTATTAATAATTACCCTTCTCTCCTCTGCCATCGGGGAAGACTCAGAGGAAATCAGATTTGGTTGACAATGATCCAAAGTGTATGGCCAGTTCCAGAGTCCAGTGATCATGTGATGAGTGAATAAGGTAAAAAAATATACTGATGACCTATGCTTAGAGGGGCTGGACATATTTTTTTACTGTGCGGCACGTGCACCTAGTGACAAAGCAGATTATCACTTGTTTTAGTGAAATGTTTTGTACTGTTTAGCAGTTTGCATCTACTATAATAGAATACACACTGCTGGAGGCCGCTCTCCCCTCAGTCCAGCAGACGCCTCTCTAAAGCCGCTAGGGTGTCGGCGTCCGTGGCCGCTAGGGTGCCGGCGTCCGTGGCCGCTAGGGTGCCCCGTCCGTGGCCGCTAGGGTGCCGGCGTCCGTGGCCGCTAGGGTGCCGGCGTCCGTGGCCGCTAGGGTGCCGGCGTCCGTGGCCGCTAGGGTGCCGCCGTCCGTGGTCGCTAGGGTGCCGCCGTCCGTGGTCGCTAGGGTGCCGGTGTCCATTGCCGCTAGGGTGCTCTCACAAACCGTTTTTATATAGCATTTTTCTGCACTTAATAAAACCGCTAAAGCGGCATATTGCGTTTTTTTCATGTATTTTCTTTTTTCTGGCGTTTTTAACTTTATGGGCTAGTTCACGCTAAATTTGGCGCAAATGACGTCAATTCTTTGAGCAGAAATCAGAGGCGTCACGGAATTCGCCGCTCTCGGACTGATGTGAGGGCATGCGTCTCCGTCCGTGTCATAGACTCCATTCTATGCACGGGTGGATTCTTTCATCGGACCACGGAATCCGCCCACGCATAGAATGAAGTCTATGACACGGGCGGAGACGCGCACGCCCACCACAGTCCGCGAGTGGGCGTGAGTGGCGAATTCCGCAACGGATTTTCCGTCATATTTCCTCAGTGTGCCCATACCCTCACTCAGTGTAAACTGGCCCCAAGTGTGAATAATCTTTTTTTATGGTTTAGGCGTTTTGGTGTGCAACAAGATGGCTGAACTTCTTTTTCCTCTGCCATCACATGACATTCTGGACCAAAAGGGTCCAAAAACGCCAGGAAAAAAAAAACACCATACCCACAGCAATGGCGTTTTTGAGACGACCAGGACATTCCCGTTGAAGTCTATGGGAGAAAACTGCCACAGTTCAGCATTCTGCCTTTCTGGAAAAACTGCCACAGAGCCTCAAAAACGCCAGAACTGTGAAAAAAAGCAGCGTGTAAGACAGATCATAAACTTCCATTGACGTCCAGCTAACATCTGCTCGCTGGCGTTTTCTCACTATTTTAAAGTAGAAGTCCTGTGTTTTCTAAAACCCGGCATTCTGCAGGGGGACATGGGAAATTGATTACAATTACTAACTTACCTCTCCTCGTGCTCTCGGTAAGCAGCGGGACAGTCTGTGGGACCCCCGCTGAGCTTAGGGATCTCTAGGGTGTCCACGTCACGACACGGCTGATGGACTGGCCGCTCAGCCAGTCAGTTACTGCGGTGGGACGCTGCTCCAGTCACTGATTGGCTAAGCTGGGAAAAATGCCTTTCCGGAGGGGGTAATTGTGATCAATTACCCCCTTCTCCTGCAGGATGCCAGGTTTTAGAAAGCGTCGGACTTCTCCTTTAGGGCAGTGTGAGGCCAGTCTAAGGATAAGACATTCATATTAGCTGAACAGCCATTAAGGTGCAGTAACCCAGCATGGCCACTACACATTGTACGGAGCTGTCCGCTTCTCTCTATTTTTACTTTGTGTATAGAGGAGTTGTGGCTCTTACAAACAGGTGTTGGACCCTCACCGATCAGATATTGATGCCCTATCCTGTGAATAGGATGAAAAAGCCCCTTTAAGGGGTTGTTCAACAACTTTTCTTTCTTTCAAATGAACTGGTGCCAGAAAGTGCCAGAGATTTGTAATCTACCTCTTTTAAAAAAAATCTCAAGTCTTTCAGTACTTATTAGCTGCTGTATGTCCTGCAGGAAGTGCAGGGGCAGATTAACTTTACCATAGGCCCCGGGCTGTTCACCAAGCCTGGGCCCCCCCACCCCATTGACACTAGGGCAGCACTAGTGTGGTGTTCATAGTACAGGATAGATAATATTATGATGCCTTGATTTGTGCAAAATTGGGGTAAAAAAGGAGTGAATTTTTGCAAATCATGGCAGAACTGTAGCCAGGAACAATACACCACTGAAAGTATCAGTCTTTTAGGGGGGCCATGGGCCCTCCAGGAGCTTAGGGCCCCCGGGCTACTGCCTGAAAAGGACCTATTATAATCCACTACTGAGAAAGTGGTGGATTCTCTCCAGTCTGACACAGTGCTCTCTGCTGCCACCTCTGTCCATGTCAGGAACTGTCCAAAGCAGCAGCAAATCCCCATAGAAAACCTCTCCTACTCTATAGACTGGAGAGAATACACCACTTCCTGCAGGACATACAGAAGCTGGTAAGTACTGGAAAACGGGAGATTTTTAATAGAAGTAATTTAGAAATCTTTGGCACCAGTTAATTTTAACGAAAAAAATGTTGGTGTCCCAAAACCTATTATAAATGTTTTATTTAAAAAAAAATCTTAAAAAATAGATGATGAATATCATGTTCAGACAATGTGATGTTTAAATAAAGAATATAAAAACTATTTATCTAGCCGACTATAGACAGTCCCTGACTTCTATTAAACTTATTCATACTACTAGTTTTTTTTGTTTGTTTTTTGTTTTGTTTTTTAGCAATTTCTCCTTGGATCTCATAAAATGGTCCTAGTGACTTTTTTTCCTCTTAACATTCGGCCTGCTCCCGAGAGAATGAACATTAAACCAAGTGTTGTGAACCTGTGGGTGACAGAAAAGATAAAATGATAATTTGCCAGACACTTTAACTTGAAAGAGCATGTCAGTGTCAGGCTCCGGTTCTCTGGACTGGAAACGGCGGTTTATCTTCCAGCGCGGCGGCTCGCGTTCAGGTGGTTCTGTGCATTTTTTACATTAGCGCTAACTTTGCAGTGGACAGCTATGCTGAACGTACAAGTCAATATGGAATAGGGGTCTTGAACTGAAACAGCCAGAAAAATGTATGAGCGTCTCTCATCTCTTCCCTGCAGATGGGTTTTCCTTCCAGGCAAAATCAAATGTAATATACTCAGACCTAAATTAAACACTTGCTCCAAACCCGCTCTGCAGATGCAAAGCCCCTGATACAGGGAAACACATTACCTGCAAACTGGCACGCCACACACGCTGCTACTTTATTCATGTCTGAAATCCTGCCAATCACTCAGCCATTTTGTTTTTCGAGGCGTTTTCTGACACTAATGACAATGACTTATGGTTCAGCAAGGAGAGACAGAACTGTAATGCATGTATAATAGTGAGAGTAATAACTGTAATGCATGTATAATAGTGAGAGTAATAACTGTAATGCATGTATATTAGTGAGTAATAACTGTAATGCATGCATATTAGTGAGAATAATAACTGTAATGCATGTATATTAGTGAGTAATAACTGTAATGCATGTATATTAGTGAGAGTAATAACTGTAATGCATGTATAATAGTGAGAATAATAACTAATGCATGTATAATAGTGAGAATAATAACTAATGCATGTATAATAGTGAGAGTAATAACTGTAATGCATGTATAATAGTGAGAGTAATAACTGTAATGCATGTATATTAGTGAGTAATAACTGTAATGCATGTATAATAGTGAGAATAATAACTAATGCATGTATAATAGTGAGAATAATAACTAATGCATGTATAATAGTGAGAGTAATAACTGTAATGCATGTATAATAGTGAGAGTAATAACTGTAATGCATGTACAATAGTGAGTAATAACTGTAATGCATGCATATTAGTGAGAGTAATAACTGTAATGCATGTATAATAGTGAGAGTAATAACTGTAATGCATGTATAATAGTGAGAGTAATAACTGTAATGCATGTACAATAGTGAGTAATAACTGTAATGCATGTATAATAGTGAGAATAATAACTGTAATGCATGTATAATAGTGAGTATAATAACTGTAATGCATGTATAATAGTGAGTGTAATAACTGTAATGCATGTATAATAGTGAGAGTAATAACTGTAATGCATGTATAATAGTGAGTAATAACTGTAATGCATGTATAATAGTGACAATAATAACTGTAATGCATGTATAATAGTGAGAGTAATAACTGTAATGCATGTATAATAGTGAGAATAATAACTGTAATGCATGTATATTAGTGAGTAATAACTGTAATGCATGTATAATAGTAAGAATAACTGTAATGCATGTATAATAGTGAGAGTAATAACTGTAATGCATGTATACTAGTGAGAATTATAACTATAATGCAGTAATAGGCATTATACTTAGGGCCAGATGGGTTGCATCGTATTACACCTTGATCACTATATTACACGGCCCGATCACTATAGTAAACAAGCGCCGATCTGCTAAACCAATTTACTCAGCCTATTACAAGGCTTGATTAGCGTGCAGCAAGGGTCGTATATATATATATATATATATATATATATATATATATATATATACACATACATACATAATATGTGTAACTTTTTGACACTAGTTTATTTGAAAGAAAAATATTTCTCTGGTGTACCTCCTTAAATATTTTTTTTTTTATTATTTTAAACATATATTTGTAAGATTTTTTGGTCATTTTTTTAAAACTAAAAGTATCAACATTTTATATCTGTATTTTTATATATTCTTGAATTCTTACAACTTTTCCTATGGCCACTAAACCTAATAATAAGCTGACACTACTTGAATTGTACAGATCACTTTTAGCATTCTGCTCATTGTCATAATAGGCAGGGATAGAGTAAATGGTGACACAGTATATAGATTAGACGGGATGAGGCCACTCACAATAGGTAATGGTCACAGCCCCCCTGCCCCTGCACAGTATAATTTCCATAAACTTCTATAAGGTTAGCTCCAGTCTATTGCATCAATGACTGTGAAGTCCTCAGGTCTTTCTCTTCATCATTCTTAGGCTATGTTCACACGATGTACAAACAACGTCCCTGGTTTTGAGTGCCAGCTATCGTCCGTTGTTGAGCATGTTCCTATTGCTGTCAATTCAATATCAGCTGTAGAAACATTATTTTACTAATAAGCCATTTCGGTTAGAAAGATTAGAAGATTAGAAAGATCCATAGACTTTAAAGGGGTTATCCAGCGCTACAAAAACATGGCCACTTTTCCCCCTACTGTTGTCTCCAGTTCAGGTGCAGTTCGCAATTAAGCTCCATTTACTTCAATGGAACAGAGTTTCAAAACCCCACCCAAACTGGAGACAACAGTAGGGGGAAAGTGGCCATGTTTTTGTAGCGCTGGATAACCCCTTTAAATGGGAAAGGACGGTTCAAAAAAAAATAATGTGTGTGAACGACTATAAACTAAGGCCATTGTTCATGTAACTACGGACGTAGAAAATAGTCATGAACATTATTTCTACGACCACACACAGTTGAACAATGGTCGTAGTATGATGCATCGTGTGAATCTGTGGCCGTAGTTCCCTTTGAACTTAATGTTAATCAATGAATTCAGAAAACAACGACCGCTGTTTTAAATGGAAAGAAAGGCTGTTGTCTTCTAAATTTGTCCGGTGTGTGAACATAGCCTTAACATTACCCCAAAACTTCTGATACAGTTACATTGCGTCCTGGTCCAGAGAAGTGTTTAACCACAGGTGATGGTTTAGTGTCCGTGCAGACTCCTCCTGGATTGCAGCTTCTGCTTCAGCCTGGTGTATACATGTAACTGTATCATCTATTATTCTGCGGCCCGGGCTCTGGGCAAATCCATGGACAATGGAATCCATGGCAGCTGTGTGCACTGGTCCATAGACTTGAAGGTGAATGTGGACGTGTGCAGGTCTCCCTTCAGAGACACTAGTTGCACCTTTTGCACACTGCACCATGTATGTGCATGTCAATAATAACCTATTACAGAAAAGCTATTTCAGTTTTTATTGTTCTCGTGACTATATTACAGGGTTGGTTAAGTAGTTGGGTATTAGCGAGAGGTCACGTCTATTCAAAGAAGATTCCTATCTGGTTGCATCGCACGTTTCTGTAAATATATACTATATGGTTCCAACTAATATTCCAGATGGTAAAAGTAAAACTAGAACAACCTTTAAAGGGGTTCTCCTGTGAAAATCTTCTTTCAAATCAACTGGTTTCAGAAAGTTTCTAAGTTTGTAATTTACTTCTATTTAATAATCTCCAGTCTTCCCGTACTTATCAGCTGCTGTATATCCTGCAGGAAGTGGTGTATTCTTTCCAGTGTGGCACAGTGCTCTCTGCTGCCACCTCTTTACATGTCAGGAACTGTCCAGAGCAGCAGCAAATCCCCATAGAAAACCTCTCCTGCTCTGGACAGTTCCTGACATGGACAGAGGTGGCAGCAGAGAACACTGTCAGACTGGAGAGAATACACCACTTCCTGCAGGACATACAGCAGCTGATAAGTACTGGAAGACTGGAGATATTTGAATAGAAGAAGTAAATTGCAAATTTATATAACTTTCTAACATTAGTTGATTTGAAAGAAAAAGATTTTCAGAGTGTCCCTTTAAAAGTGATATAGTTGTTTCTACAGACAACTCAAAGGTCATTCAAGGCAAAATTTGGTGTTTGAGCATCACTGAACAAGTGGTAAAATGGATAGTTGCTAATATACAAAGCAGGATATGTTCTGGATATAGTCAGTCTCCTTCCTCCTCTGGCAGATCAGAATAATGTCCCCTTTCTGCAGAGGGAAGCTCTTTGGTTATGCTGCCCTGCTGCTGTAGAGGCTTCGCTCCTCTGCTGATAGGCCGGGCACATTGCTATATCTCCTGGCTGCTCTGCAGTGACCAGATGATGACTTTGCGGAGACCTCGCTATGTGGAGAGTGACTGAGCATGTGTGTCCTCCAGCAGCGACTGAGCATGTGTGTCCTCCAGCAGCGACTGAGCATGTGTGTCCTCCAGCAGCGACTGAGCATGTGTGTCCTCCAGCAGCGACTGAGCATGTGTGTCCTCCAGCAGCGACTGAGCATGTGTGTCCTCCAGCAGTGACTGAGCATGTGCGTTCTCCAGCAGAGACTGAGCATGTGTGTCCTCCAGCAGAGACTGAGCATGTGTGTCCTCCAGCAGTGACTGGGCATGTGTGTCCTCCAGCAGAGACTGAGCATGTGTGTCCTCCAGCAGAGACTGAGCATGTGTGTCCTCCAGCAGAGACTGAGCATGTGTGTCCTCTAGCAGAGACTGAGCATGTGTGTCCTCCAGCAGTGACTGAGCATGTGTGTCCTCCAGCACTCAGCTCAGATGGTGGACATGCACCTTGTTATTCACATTAAGCACCAGGTGGCACCATTCTATGTTAGTAAATGCCAGAGCTCTTCACATCTTTAAGCAGAGTGTAAACTGCAAACATTGCTCATTTGTATCGCTAAGTAGTAAAGCAGCAGTATTCTCATGCGGACATTTACAGCATACCCACAGGAAATGGCATAAATGTTAAGTAGATGCAGATCCTACCTCTGGAAGCTTCGCCTACTTCAAGATCGAGAGCCTTCTGGCTCCATCATAATCTGCTAGACCGGCCCTCTTTTACTGGTCGACTATCGGGCAGCAAGGGCTGTGTATCTGTGCAGCCTTTGTCTTTAGTGTAAAATAATATTTACTTACCTACCCCGTTGCCCAGTGCCCTCTGGGGCCTTCCCCAGTCTCTGCAGCTGGAGCCCTGCCTTCTGATCCGGTCTCTGCACTGGCAGGCTGCTCAGCCAATCACTGGTCGCAGTCCTGTCTCGGCCAGTGGTTGGCTGAGCAGCCCTGGCCTGTTGGTGCAGAGACCAGAACACACGGCAGGGCTCCAGCTGCAGACACCGGGGAAGGCCTCTGAGGACACCGGGGAACGAATTGCCATTACAAGTAGTGATATGAGCCCGACGCCTGATGATTTTAGCAGATGGTCGTTCCATCGTCTGTTTATTTTATTACATAGAGCAATAATCGTCCAAATTGTGCCAGAGGTGGCAAGGAAGCCACAAGCACGTGGGGTGGCTGTTTCATACAGTCTGTGTAACTCTCATTGCCTTAACTGGGGGGTGTAAAAACAGGTTACCAGCACAGTCTAAAAGGTTTCTGTAAAATTACAACCATGTATCTCTTATCAACCTCAATGGTAATTACACAAACAGTGTATGTGGCTTCCCTAAGAACTCCATAGCTGTAAGCAGAGCAGAGTCCTCTTGATCTTGAGTTAGGATAGAGCCACATCTACCAGACATTTACTGGATACCCATTGGATATGTAAGGGTCCTATTACACAGGCCGATGGGGGCCCGATCATAACTGTAAACGAGCGCCGATCTGCTAGATCGGTGCTTGTTTACTGGGCCTATTACACGGCCCGATAATCGTTTAACAAGGGCTGCATGGACATTGTTATCGATGTCCTTGCAGCCCTTGCTTAAACTGCATAAATTACCTATCCACGCTGCAGGGCTCCTCCTTCTCTCTGGGTCCCGCACGCTGCAGCTTCAGAGCGGCAATCCTGGCCAGTGATTGGTTGAGCGGCCTGTCAGCTGAGGCAGGCCGCTCTGAAGCTGGAGCGCACGGGACCCGGGGAGAAGCAGACAGCAAGAGGAGCCCTGCAGCCTGGATAGGTAATGTATACAGTTTGGTAATCGGCAGCCGCCGGACGCGCACCGCTATTGCACGGAGCAATGTGCGGTCGGCGCACGACAATTATAGGGCCAAACCTATATCAACGATCAGCCGATGATCGTTTTCATCGGCTGATCGTTGTATTTATTACACGGAGCGATAATCGTCCAGATAGGGCTGTTTCTTGTTCTGTGTAATAGGGCCCTTATAAAGGTCCATGCTCTTGGAAGATGGGGATGAAAAAGAGAAAAGAAATTGCCATCAAAATTGGGTAATTTGTACCTGTAGACAAGGGGTAGGGAACCTTGGCTCTTCAGCTAAACCCAGGCATGATGGGAGCTGCAGTTTTGCAACAGCTGGAGAGCCAAGGTTCCCTACCCCGGTGTAGACCTCCTCTGCTGGCGGGGCCATAGTAACAGTAAGAACATGGTAACCCTGGCCTAGTCTTTTGCAGTATATACACTTATATGAGACAGGATATAGCGTACCTTCATATCCAGAGAAGAGAGTTTCTCCAGGTCTCTGTTTATATCAGGTGATCCAGTCTTTTTTGCAAACTGAATAAGACAAAGTTTGTTTTCCTTGAGAAATGACAAGATGATGAAAGTGTCGGTAAACACGGCTGAAAGACAAAGAGGATAAAGAAGGAGTTACCATTGTATCGCTGCTTTCTGGTACCAGAACAAATGAGTTCAGCTCAGCACAAAGACAACTCTACAAGCCAATGCTTTAAAATATTATTTCGGTAATCTCCTAAAGCACATCAATATGTCATCTTGCTAGTACCCCTTGGAAATGAGAAATAAAGCTCACAGAGGATTCAGAGGAAGCACTAAATTACATTATGCAAAGCTATCTATCATATCACGCGTGCTTTCTGTCCGTCGCCTTTCCTGCTGCTGACTCCCTCCTTCTTCTTTGTCTTAAGCTATTCCCAGACAAGAACTTCAGCCCACATTTCCACATGTCAAAAAGATGCAAAAATAAACCGACATTAAGTTCAGGAGGTTTTTCACCAACTCCAGAGGCCGGTTACACTGGGGAGGATAAGAGGAGTGCAGTGTCCGCAGCCGCGGCTCCCAGACCGGCCAAGAGTTAGATAAAAGAGAACTCCACAACTCTATAGACTGTATATCTGACTGTATATATACAGTTATCTAGACACTATGTGGTACTGAATATCTGACTGTATATTACCCACACATACAGACTGGCCCCCCACTGCTGCACCGGCAGAGCCATACTTACCTGCACCATACTGCACTATTCCCGCTAGGATTCTGGTCAGTGCAACACCGATCACATTGGCAAATACATGGAGTATGCGGGGGGAACTCCCACACAACCATCTACACTGGGACCATTCCACAAATAGCGTATCCAGCACGAGGCCGCGCTCTCCTCACAAAGAGATCAAAAGGAATGTGCACATGATGGGAGCGAGGACGCCATGGAGGGTGAAAGGTGCAGACAGAACCATATGTTTCTGTGTCCTCCCTGGCTAAACAAGCAGTATTCAGCAAGTATTGTTTGGCTAAGGGCCGTATTACACAGAGAGATAATCTGCCGAATCAGGCCAATTCTGCAGATTTCGCTCCATGTACTAGAGACATCGATCAGACAATGACAATGGTCATCGGTTGATTGTGTCTTCTGGTCCTGACCTAAAGTCATAGTCTGCTGACTGCGCATTATAAGTGTAATAGTGATGCGTAGCCGATGGCTGATGAATATGTACAGAAAATAATAACGTATACGAGAGGCTGCTGATAAGTCTTTGGCTTTACCCAGAAAGAAACAAAATAGGAAGATAAAACTTTACAATTTATCCCTCTATCCTTATCCTTTCCCCTGATGTCACACACTTCTTACATCAGTATTCCAAGTTCTGTAAGCCTTGCAGAAAGGAGGATTTCGGTTGTGTCTCAAACCAATTATCCATAGCAGCCATGGCATCAGAAATGGTTCCCTTCAGGTGCTTTTTCAGGTTTGGAAACAGGTGATAGTCGGAGGGAGCAATATCTGGTGAAATGTGGGTGGTCATCCAGCTGGAAGCTTGGCTCCACCAGTTTTGCCGTGGTCACTTGTGCAGTAGTCTGAGCAGATACAAGATTCCTTTGGACAGCTTGCCTCGCTTTTCGGCCTTCAGAGCTGCCTTCAATTGGTCCAAAAGTACAATGTAATACCTTGCATTTAAGTTGGAACCATTTTGAAGGTAGTCCACTAGCAGCATACCCAACTTATTCCAGAACACAGACACCATCACCTTAGTGGCTGATTTTTGCACCCTGAACTTTTTTGGACCAGGAGAACCGCTGTGCCTCCACTCTTCTGACTGTTCCTTGGTTTCACGGTCATACAAATAAATCCAGGTCTCATCCATAGTGACCGGTCCATCCAGGAAGTTCTTATCAGTCCAGAAACGCTGACAAATGGACCGTATGCTTTTCTGATCTGTTGTTGAACATTTGGGGACCCACTTTGCAGACAGCTTCTCCATGTTCAGATGTTCATGGATAATGACCCAAACTTGTTCACAAGAAATCCACATGATGGCTGCTATTCCTTTAGCTGAAATTTGCCAATTCTTCAGTATGAGGTTGTGCAAAGCATCGACGAACTCCAGAACAACAACCACTCTCCGTCGTCCAAGATGTTCCTCATCATTGGTGCAGTTTTAAATTTGGCAACCCGGCTCTTAACTATAGAATATGAGGGGCATTGATCCCCCCCCCAATGTCTGCGACATTGTCACGGCCGCGGCGGCTTCCCGCGTTCCGGGTTGCCGCCGCGACCGCCTCCTGTCCCGTGCAGCCGCCGGGGTCCTTGTGTAGGGACCCGGCGCTGCTGCTGCTTCGGCCCCTGGGGCGCCTCACCTCTCCTCCGTGCAGGTCGCGGTCTGTGCCGGCCGGCGCGCGCGTCCCCGCCTCCTAGGGCGCGCGCGCGCCGGCTGTCTCAGATTTAAAGGGGCAGTGCGCTCCTAATTGGTTAGTGTCACCAATCACTCCCCTATAAATCCCAGCATGCCCTGTCCTTAGTGTTGGAGCCTCTACATGCTTCCCATAGCGTTTGGCCCAGCTCCCTGTTGTTCCTGTGTCCTGTCCGTTACCTGGTCCCAAGTCCCTGTTCCTGAGTCCTGTCCGTTACCTGGTCCCAAGTCCCCGTTCCTGGTTCCTGTTCCCCTGTCACGCCACCTGTTCCCGTGTCCAGCCTGTCACGTGCTCTCTCATCTGCAGACTATTGCCTGTGCCTTCTCCTGCCACGCCTCGCCTGCCGACACCAGCAACCAAGCCAGGGGTGGCGACCTGGGGGTCGCCTGCCGCAGCAAGTCCATCCCGCCTTGCGGCGGGCTCTGGTGAAAACCAGCGGCCCCTTAGACTCCGCTCCCTGGTGAGGTTTGTGCCATCGCTGGTGCCGGTCCAGTGGATCCACTACTCCGGGCGTTACAGTAGGCTCCAACCATGGATCCCGGCGAGGTGCCAGATCTCCGTGACGTCGCCAGAGTGGTCGCGCAACAGGCTCAACAAATCCAGAAACAGTCACAGCAGATCCAGCAACTCACTGCCGCCTTACAGCAGCAGACTACTGCCCAGCGCACACCATCTCCAGACGCTGCTTCTTCACTCCGACTGGCCCTCCCAAGCAAGTACTCTGGGGACTCTAAGTTGTGCAGAGGATTCCTGACTCAGTGCACCATGCACATCGAACTTTTGAGTAGTCAGTTTTCCACCGAGCGCTCTAAAGTGGCTTTCATCATCAGCCTATTAGAGGGTAGAGCCCTGGCCTGGGCCACGCCACTGTGGGACCGTGATGATCCTGTTGCTGCCAATCTCCGGGCCTTCCTATTCGAGTTTCGCTCCGTCTTTGAGGAACCTGCCCGTGCTTCTTCAGCCGAGACTGCTCTCCTCAACCTCTCTCAAGGCAGCTCCTCTGTTGGTGACTACGCCATCCAGTTCCGCACCCTGGCAGCTGAATTGGACTGGAACGAGGCCGCCCTATTGGCCACCTTCAAGAAGGGCCTGTCTAGTCGAGTGAGAGACGTGCTCGCTGCCCGAGACCTGCCTACCTCCCTGAACGAACTCATTCTACTGGCCACCCGGGTTGATACTCGTTTTTCGGAGAGGGAGGAGGAGGTTCGGCATGAACATTTACTAACCCATTCCCGTCGCCATCCCCAGCTGGCGCCGGTTTTCCAGAATCCTGACCTTTCGATGTCCCAACCCTCTCCTGAGATTCCTATGCAGGTGGAACGGGCTCACCTGACGCCTGATGAAAGAATCCGGCGCCTGGAGCAGAATCTCTGTCTCTATTGCGGTGGTTCCGATCACTTCCGGCTGGGATGTCCCCTACGTCCCCAAACATCCGGAGGATGCTCGCACCTAGGTCCGGTGGGACAGGTGTCCCTAGGTGCGAATGCCACCATTCCAAGTCTGTCTATGCCAGTTTCCATCCAGACTCCCTCAGGACAAAATCATCAGACTACTGCCTTCCTCGATTCTGGCTCAGCAGGCAGTTTTATTGCGGCAACATTGGTCCAAAGATGGCGGCTACCCGTGACCCGACTAGCCAGGCCCCTGACTATCTCCTCGGTCACGGGCGAAATTCTTACCGACCGTGTGTACTACCAGACCGCATCTTTAGTCCTCCAGGTGGGTCCTTTACATCAAGAAGAGATATCCTTCTACGTCCTGCCCCATTCTTCCCCCGCGGTCCTCCTGGGACTCCCGTGGCTACAAGAACATGCCCCTCAGCTGGACTGGAGAACCGGGGAGATTCTCAGTTGGGGTCAGGACTGTTCCCACCAGTGTCTCAAGTCACCTCAGACCAAGTGTATTATGTCATTTCCTGTCCCGGCCAAGCCTCTATCCGGCCTACCGGCAGAAGACCAAGACTCGGCGGATGCCTTCTCTGCCGAGGTGTACCCTCTCCCCGTACCCAAGACTAAGGTCGTGTCCTCTCACCACCGGAAGAACTTACAGAAGGTCCTCGTCCACAGACCCACAGTCCCTTGCCACGTTATACCGCCTGATCGCCTAGTACCAGTCGTCACCTCCACTCTTCAGAGAGTACCCCCCGGAAAGACTCATGTTCACCCTGCGCTTCGAAGAGGTATTTTGAAGTGGGGACATTCCTCGTTGGAGGCCGGGCACCCTGGAGTCCGTAAGACCGGCCAACGGATCTCTCGCCACTACTGGTGGCCCAGCCTATCCCAAGATGTCAAAGACTTTGTGGCTTCCTGTGCCATTTGCAGGCAAGAAAGAGGGGGAGGCCAAAGGGGGGGGGTACTGTCACGGCCGCGGCGGCTTCCCGCGTTCCGGGTTGCCGCCGCGACCGCCTCCTGTCCCGTGCAGCCGCCGGGGTCCTTGTGTAGGGACCCGGCGCTGCTGCTGCTTCGGCCCCTGGGGCGCCTCACCTCTCCTCCGTGCAGGTCGCGGTCTGTGCCGGCCGGCGCGCGCGTCCCCGCCTCCTCGGGCGCGCGCGCGCCGGCTGTCTCAGATTTAAAGGGGCAGTGCGCTCCTAATTGGTTAGTGTCACCAATCACTCCCCTATAAATCCCAGCATGCCCTGTCCTTAGTGTTGGAGCCTCTACATGCTTCCCATAGCGTTTGGCCCAGCTCCCTGTTGTTCCTGTGTCCTGTCCGTTACCTGGTCCCAAGTCCCTGTTCCTGAGTCCTGTCCGTTACCTGGTCCCAAGTCCCCGTTCCTGGTTCCTGTTCCCCTGTCACGCCACCTGTTCCCGTGTCCAGCCTGTCACGTGCTCTCTCATCTGCAGACTATTGCCTGTGCCTTCTCCTGCCACGCCTCGCCTGCCGACACCAGCAACCAAGCCAGGGGTGGCGACCTGGGGGTCGCCTGCCGCAGCAAGTCCATCCCGCCTTGCGGCGGGCTCTGGTGAAAACCAGCGGCCCCTTAGACTCCGCTCCCTGGTGAGGTTTGTGCCATCGCTGGTGCCGGTCCAGTGGATCCACTACTCCGGGCGTTACAGACATATCACCATGAATATCCTTCGCAGACTTTCCTTGCAGAAACAAGAATTGTATCACTACTCTGCTCTCATTTGCTGTGAATATCGCCTTAGACTCCGCCATTTTGTTTTCCTGCGCGCCTAGATCACTGTTGCCATAAGCTACATACACAAAATTTGGAAAACCTATATTAGACACATAAGGCTTTCATGTGATGTAACATTTGTTACCATACAAACAAAAAAAGAACACAAAGCCAGAGACTTCTCAGCAGCCCCTTGTATACATACCTGTTTATGCTCCCCGGTATTTTCCTGGCTTCTGCCTGCTCCCGCAGTCGCTGGTGGAACTTCAGAGCCGGTCTCTAAAGTGACAGCCCCCTCAGCCTCTGGCTGGCCAGTGATTGGTTGAGCAGTCTTTTAGTTCAGAGACTGGCTCTGAAGCTACAGCTGCAGCACCAGGGAGGAAGCAGGGGGCAGGAGGCGGGCAGGAGGGTGGAGAGGTAATGCGGCCACTGATTTTAGGACTGGACCTATAGACACGATCAGCCGCTGATCATTGTTCCCCCACACATAAGGGGGGACAATTATGAAGACCGGCTTACAAATACAGCGGTGCTAAATAAAGCCCCACCACCTTTTCCAAACCGGATTTACTAAGAAGCGTACGCCTTTTAGTGAACCCAACCTCCCTCCAGCAGGTGTAGATTTGTATCATGGTTTATGCCTGAGAGCAGGAGGAAACCATAATAAGTCCAGGCGTGGGTAAGTAAATAATAGGCCAAGGCCACACAGTCTCCTCGCCCATCAGGCTAGTGGGGGATTCGGCAGGCTTACGCCAGGGAGAAGAGGCACATCTATTCCCTTCTGCCTGCAGTGATAGAAGTGTCCCCCAAGGTGTCCAGACCAACACTACAGCACACAGGAACGAGTCCAGTGAACAACACATAGAAAGTACTCCCAAAAAACTAAACACGTTTTGGCAGCTTTTTTATGCCCACTAAGTAGATATGCGTCTTCTGGAAGAAAATTTACAGTCATGTATGGGAGTAAATGAAGTCCGTTCTTCAAAGTCCAGCTGTAATTCTTCTATTTCCCGAGTCTTTGAGGCGGTGGCAGCACGTGCTGTAGCGGCAGCATTACAGGTCCCCGGTGACAGTCATCAGCCTACCTGTTGACACACTATTTGTGCTGTGCATCTGTTAATGTAAGCAATTGATTTGCACACGAGTGTAATTACCGTCACTGATGGGGTTGGAGATGAGCTTCCCCACCAGCGTCCTGTCAATCACCACCTTATCCAGCTGGGGCCCTGAAAGGCTTAGGGACACGAGCACACCTGAACCGAACAGGAGCTGAAAGAGGAAGAAACAAGAACAGTCACATGCTGGGAACGCCAACATTTACCTGGTCTGATACAGACAGAAAAGAAGGTCAGAGGTTGTGAGCAGAGAGCAATGTATAGTGAGGCTCTATAATGTATAGAGCTCCCCACACCACCTCTATAACGTATAGAGCTCCCCACACCACCTCTATAACGTATAGAGCTCCCCACACCACCTCTATAACGTATAGAGCTCCCCACACCACCTCTATAACCGAGAGGTATTCCTATAACGTATAGAGCTCCCCACACCACCTCTATAATGTATAGAGCTCCCCACACCACCTCTATAATGTATAGAGCTCCCCACACCACCTCTATAATGTATAGAGCTCCCCACACCGCCTCTATAATGTATAGAGCTCCCCACACCGCCTCTATAATGTATAGAGCTCCCCACACCACCTCTATAACATATAGAGCTCCCCACACCACCTCTATAATGTATAGAGCTCCCCACACCACCTCTATAATGTATAGAGCTCCCCACACCACCCCCTATAACGTATAGAGCTCCCCACACCACCCCTATAACGTATAGAGCTCCCCACACCACCTCTATAACGTATAGAGCTCGCCACACCACCTCTATAATGTATAGAGCTCCCCACACCACCTCTATAATGGAGAGGTATTCTTATGGCACAAGAAACCATATCTATGTTCTATATTAGTTACATTAGTGATTTGTCCTCTGGGGTTTATATACTCATGGTCTATGCATAGGACAGGCTATTTATATTAGATGGGTGAGGGTCCTGGCCCCCCTGCTTAGCAGCACTATGAAGACGCCATGATTCAGGAGCTCATACTATCAGACACCATCATCGTAGCAGCTGCGCCCCATTCCAGACCGTGCCAGCTTATCGCTTTATAACCATAAGGGTTTTAACAGAATGATAATGTCAATGATCAGCTATGATGATCTATGGAATTGGTCTTCTGCAATAAGAGGGGAAATCACAGAGAGTCAGGGAGAGAAGAGCCTAGCCACGCACTTCTCCAAGCTCTATCTTACAATCTGTAGGAGAACAGGAAGACCCCCAACCATTTAACATATCTATGTGACGTGTGTAAAAACTTGTATAACGTGACAGGACACTTTAACGTCATCACTGGCGGCTGCGTTTCATCTTGAGAAATTGTCTTACTAATCAGTAAGGAATAATGGACGACGTGTAAAGCAGCCGGACCCTGTGACCGCAGATGATCCACAACATTGTCCTCCGCTCATGCGTCAAACGAAATAATCACATGTCTAAACGGTGGGGAAGGGTTCCACAATACTAGACGTTATATAGAGAAATTCTCAATCGTCCTGATCGAAGTAGCCAATAAATCTGTTTAGTGATCACTAATTTAGCCTTTATTTCAGCTTCTGGAGGGATTGGTTCCCATCTATCCCAGACGTAGCCCTGACTACCTGCTGCAGGTACAAACACGGCCTCACATCCTACACCCAGGGCTGCGATTTACTCAAAGACTTTGGGACAATCATTGAGACATAAGGCTGATGCTGGCCTGTATTACATCCCATAATATGGAGATATATATATATTTATGACAGGTTTTACACCATCTGTCCCTAAAGTTTTTATGCACAATATAGATTGGCATCAATGTGTCAGTATATAAGAAGACTTTATTAGCCATATTAAAAGAGGTTCTCTGATTAGACATCCATTTAATACAACTAGCAATAAGCACACTGGCCCACATTAAAGGGATTATCCAGTGCTACAAAACATGGACACTTTCTTTCAGAGACAGCACGATTCTTGACTCCAGTTCAGGTGTGGTTTAACATTAGGCTCCATTGGAATTGTTCAATGGAATTAGGCTCAATGGAACTGAGCAGCAAAACCTCGCCCAAGCTAAAGACAAGAGCGGTGCTGTCTCTAGAAGAAAGTGGCTGTGTTTTTGTAGCACTGGATAATCCCTTGTCTAGCTATCTAGGTGCAAAGCCAGACTAGATAAGGCCCTATTCCGTTATGGCCAATAATCGTCCAGTGGAATAGAAGGCAACGATCAGCCGACATTGTTCATGTCTGCTGATCATTGCAGTCGTTTGTCTTTAAAACATGTTAAAAAACAAACGACTGATATATCAGCGATCTGCTGCCGTCCCACCGTGGAAGAGGAGCTGCGGCAGCAGAAGCTGCTATATGCTATGGGCTGCCCGGACGATCAGCGATCACCCGGGCAGCCCCCCCCCCCCCCCCCGCCAGCTCCTCGCGGCCCCTCCCGCACTCACCCGCCATGTGTAATACCGGCAGCAGCAAGCGGGGGACAAGGAGCAAATGAGTGCTGATATCCCTCGTTTGCTGCTCTCAGTCGGCCCATGGAATAGGGGCTTTAGTCTCTGAATGTACCGGAGTTATCAGGCTTTTTGATAAATCTGTCTCACTTAAAGATTGTCTAGTTTTTTCACCATCTATTACTTGGCTTGAAGTCCGACAGAATTTTCAGCCACCCACATTCAGGTACAATTATTGGTGCAAAATAAACCGCAAATAAAAAAAAAGCCACTCACCGCTGCTGTCTGGGTCTCCGTCCCCGTGCACAGAACTGCTGCAGGCAACACAGCCAGATCAATAGTGAAGAAAGTGAAGGTCCAGCACCAGAGCAGGAGTTCCAATGCAAATCGTCCAACATGGCTATGGACTATTTGTGTTTTAAACAATAAAGGATGATTTGCATTGGAACTCCTGCTCTGGTGCTGGACATTCGCTTTCTTCAAAATAAGCCGCACCCCATTTTTGCACAAACTCTGCCCCTATTGTGTATTAGGCGCAAAAGTGTCTTAAAGCGGTGAAAAATTGTCTAAAATAAAGAATAAATGTGGAGACGCATTAGTAAACAATCCATCAGTTTTACGCCGTTATGCTGTTGGTTGTGTGTGGTTTTTTTTTTCACATTAAATTAATCAATTTGGCGCACAGCCTGTATAAATATGGACGATTTTTCACAGGTCGAAACTAAAACCCGACCATTCCACTACATTAGAAGAGACTGTTTTTTAGAAAATGTGTAAAAAATAAAATAAAATAAATGACGGTCTGTTTAATAAATCTGTTGGTTTTGGCGGGTTTTAAAGGACATACCCATGACACACACACTTGGCGGCTTTTGGACAGAAATGACGGGTTTGTCAGTTTTTTTGGAAAATCTGCTACACTGTGCCATAGTGATGGGTACTGTATACCCTAATAAGAATATACAGTACACAGGGGGACAGGACCCATCTCTGTAGAGTGCTGTGTGACTTAGCCATGTGGTTCAGGCTTCCTGTTGTATCTGTGGTGATAAGAGGAGGCTGCTGTAAAGTGATCTGTACAGCATTGCAGCATCATGTGACACCAGTACATAGAGGAGACAATTGCAGCTTCCTGTGTTATGACTTCATCACAGAGCGCTCAGTAATGTCTCACATTCATCTCAAGGGGACAGAGTCTGTCTATTGCCATCTATGTCCATGAGTCTTGCTGTACAGCATGTCACTAAATGCTGTTAAAAGGCAAGATGGTCGCCCCCATAACAATGTACAGAAAGTGAAATACAAAAATATGCAGTAAAAAAATAGAAACATATAAAGTAAAAGAACAAGTTTTAGTATCTGACTGTAATCAGTAAAAGGAAATCTGGGTGACACCTTCCCTTCAGCGTCTGGGCAGGTTACGGTGGGCGGCAGCTCACAGGGAGGTGGGATACTTAGTGGCCAAAATTTTTTAACTTAAGCAATTAATGTAACATATGTAACAATGCAACAAATGTAACATATAAAGTTATTTACAAACATGATCCAAGTCCCAGAGGATATAAGTGGAGCGCAGCGGCCGTGAATGGGGCCGTCTAGGAGACAATCCATTAGGAAGTGACTAACCTCCCTGCAGTAAACCAGCTGCACAAAGTTTTTAATCCAAATCTCTCAGGAAAAGAAGTGAGAAAAAAATACTGTGAAAAAATATGGCAGCAACAAGTGATAATCCGGCGGAGAAGATGAAAGGTGCTAACCTGGTACACGGCTGAATGTGGCACAGTGATACATGAGGCGGGAAGCTAATGGCCTATAATACAGCGGGGCACATGTGAGAACCTGCCCGAGCGCCAGTCTAGACGGACTACAGCCACACAGCACCTCTGCTTAACCCCATATAAAAAGGCAATCCTCAGGCGGGTTCACACAGCGCAGGTTAATAGCAGCCAAGTCTACACTGTCCCAGAATGGAAACGTGCTCAGCATCTTTTCTTTCTTTCACTTGAAAGTTGAAATAAAACAAAAAATGTAAGTTTTTACATGCGGCATCAAAACATAATATTAATGCAAACAGCATGAAGAAAATTTACCTACATAGTTTACATAGTTAACAAGAGTTCATAAAGAGTAGATGCAGAAGAAGGTAAAACCCTTAGGAGGTCAATGTCAATAAAAAAGAAAAAAAAAACAACACCTCTCCAATTCCAAAATGGCAACCGGACTAAATCTCTAGACCAGCACATAATCTATAGAAGTCTGGTGCCCACAACATTGTACTTTAAGGGAAGTCATCCAGTCATCCATACACTTATTACAGGAAAT
The DNA here is from genome assembly GCF_027789765.1 of Dendropsophus ebraccatus. Classification (NCBI taxonomy): domain Eukaryota; kingdom Metazoa; phylum Chordata; class Amphibia; order Anura; family Hylidae; genus Dendropsophus; species Dendropsophus ebraccatus. The sequence continues at coordinate 7,295,180 of NC_091468.1, forward strand.
GCTTATAAAGGGCTTTTTTTCCCTGCACTTACTACTGCATCAAGGCTTCACTTCCTGGATAACATGGTGATGTCACTTCCTGGAAAAAATGGTGATGTCACGACCCGACTCCCAGAGCTGTGTGGGCTGTGGCTGCTGGAGAGGATGATGGCAGGGGGACACTGAGGGACACAGGGCACTGGAGGGACACTGAGCATCCCCCTGCCATCATCCTCTCCAGCAGCCACAGCCTGCACAGCTCTGGGAGTCGGGTCGTGACATCACCATTTTTTCCAGGAAGTGACATAACCATGTTATCCAGAAAGTGAAGCCTTTATGCAGTGGTAAGTGCAGGGAAATAAGCACTTTATATGCATTTCCTGTAATTAGTGTATATTGGTGATTTGTATGACTTTTGGGGGGCAATACAATACTTTAATAAAAACGTTCGCCGGACTTTTCCTTTAACAATGATTTTGACGTCAGCTCAAAAGATACGATCGGCGACAAACTAACAAACGATTTTTCACTTGTAGTTTGATTGTTGCCACATTTACACCAGAAGATTATCACTTAAATTTAAATGATTTAACGATATTTTGCAAGACAATCAGCCTGTGTAAAAGGCCATTTAATCAACCCCTACAGCACTGGCAGAGCATTCCATAGTGTCACTGCTCTTACACTAAAGAATCCCCATTTATAATGATGATGAAGCCTTTGCTCCTCTTTGATATGGTGACAGGTCCAGGAATAACAAGCTCAATCTCTCTAGCATCGGGTACAGCACTGGGTAAACCTATTAGAGAGAGTGCAGGGTACAACAGAGCGCACACTACAGCTCGGCCATCCCCAGTGTAAGGGCCCGATTACACAGGACAATTACCATGTGAAATGTCATGATAGCGTTTAAATTTAAACAATAATCGTTCTGTGTACATGCAGCAACGATCAAATGACCAACCAAAGGCTGCGTTCACATCTGCCATTGTGGATCCCATTTCTCTGTTCCATCATGGGAGACCAGAAGCCCAAACCAGACCCCAGCAATGTATCGTATAGTGGGGTCCGTCTTGGTAAATACACAGACTCTTCCCCTGACATCGAGTGACCCTGCATGGAGGTCTCTGGATATAAAGCATCTGCTTGGTGTAATTCTATACAGCTTGGGTCAAATGCAAACAAATAAATGTCTATTGTAGCATCCAAGCTGCCGCACCCTGACCATTATACAGGGGATTAGGATTAATAGGGTTTATAGATTAAGTAGGTTAAAATATTTTTTTTTTTTTTTTGCCAAATATGAAGTACTATTTTTTTTTTTTTTATTATTAATTCAGTAGAAAAGGAAAACTTTAAAACCAACTTCATATAGTAATGGAGAAAATACACAAGGACACTGTGCACTCGATCCTTAAAGGGGGACGCTGGCGGAAATCTTTTTCTTTCAAACCAAATAGTCTCAGAAAGTTACATAGATTTATAATTGACTTCTATTTAAAAATCTCAAGTTTTTTTCTCACTTTTCAGCTGCTGTATGCCCTGCAGGAAGTGGTGTATTCTCTCTGGTCTGACACAGTGCTCTCTGCTGCCACCTCTGTCCATGTCAGGAACTGTCCAGAGCAGAAGAGGTTTTCTACAGGGATTTGCTGCTGCTCTGGACAGTTGCTGACATGGACAGAGGTGGCAGCAGAGAGCAATGTGTCAGACAGGAAAGAATACACTACTTCCTGCAGGACATACAGCAGCTGGTAAGTACTGGAAGACTACATAATTTTAATAGAATTAAAGTACAAATCTTTGGAACTTTCTGACACCAGTTGATTTGGAATAAAAAAAATCTTTTGGTTAACAACTCCTTTATTTCCTTCTAAATAAAATTAAAGGGACAGAAAGTTGTGGAAGTACTGGAAGACTGAAGATTAACAAAAAATTTACTCTAATAGATGAGTCACCAATCCCTGCGGACCATGCTTCACATTCTATGTCCAGCACTTACCCTGAATATTTACATCGACGCAATGCAAAGCTCTGAGTAATACAAGACAGAAGGTGTCCATACAGCTCGTACACAAAGGTTAAAAGTCTTCACACCAAAGGGCAACATGAAGGAGACAAATGGAAGCTCTGGCCTCCAGCTCCAGTAAGCAGCACTGGTATGTGCCCCGCAGCAACCGCTTTCATGTTTAGAGAAACAAATAACAATTGTGCTAATTGGTCATGTGATTATCGGTAATCCATAAATATCTGGGAAATATCTGCTGCTTCATTCTCATTCTCATTGGTTGTGCTTCGAAATGGAGTTACTTAGGCTGTGTTCACATGAGCGGAATGTTCATCCTCCATATGAAGCTCATGATAATCATTTGCCGACCACCTATAGATTATAGACGCCGTTCAGTACGCAAGTTACTATGCATGGACGTCCAGAGGGAGGGGAGTGATGACGTGTTACTATGAGCACAACTGAAAGATGATTGAGTCCCATCGTTCGGTATTTGATTACCGGTGGCTGAAGGAGTTAGATGAAGCCCTAGGAAGTCCTGAAAAACATGGATGTAACGTATAGACAATGGCTCCATCCATGTTCTCCCAGTAGCATTACGGCTGCATCCAACTTCCTCAGCTATCGGTTATCATCTCTACTTGTTACCAACCCTGCCATCCCAAACGCTGTATAGATGGAGGGACATTTACTAAGGAGTCTAATGTGTGTGCCTCTTCTAATGGGGATTGGTGGATATTGTGTTCTAATATCTTGTGAGTGATTTATTAATATGTAGCACTGCCATGGTGATTGCATCTAAGAAAAAAGTCCCAGAAAAAGTTGCAAAAATTGTGCAAGCATATTCACCTGGCACTGACCGGACCTCGGCCTGCACCTGTTTGTGCGACTTGTTAAAAAGTCACTAATTAGAACTTGGGCGCTAATCCCGGATTATGGGAACTTTTTGGTGAATACTCAAAACTGGCAGATTAAAAAAAAAAAAAAAGTTGCATCTAAAAAATGATAGAATTTTTGTGATTAATTGTGTATAATTTTTGTCCTGACTCCTGTTTTTAACCTGTCTGTGTGTATATGTTTTTAATGGGATTATGGGTTGTAGTGCTTTAATAAAAATTAATTTGGATTTATAAAAGATTTTTTTGTGGATTATTTATGGGGTTATTATAGGTATAGAAATACAGAACCTAAACCAAAAATGGGCAAAACATCCAATTATTCACCTAAAAATAGGCGCAAAGCCCTTGATAAATTCCCAGTGAGCAATGTGAGCATAACTCAGTAGGAGCCATGAGCCCAGATTCACAGCAGGCCGCTGCTCTCTCCATTTGGGCCACCCAGCCGATCTAAGGGCAGCCCCCCCCCCTCCCACAGTCACTGACAGGTCGGCGCTCGCTTTCTCCTTAATATCGAGCTGTGTAATACGGCCCTAAGGATTCCTGCTCCCCATCCTGATTATCATGTAACCAGGCAGCTGCAGTAAGTGACGGGCCGCTGTATCCTCCGAACAACAGGGGGTTAAAGGTCATCCTCAGTCATAGCTGAAAACAGTAATAACAATGCAATATAAAATATATAAATAAAAAAAGGCCCAAACCAAATCTTCACACTGCCCCAATATATAGACTTAGTGCAGACCATTATTTGTGCATCTCTCATACCTTTCGTCACCGGTCACCTTGGTTTAAGAGCTGACAGTTTTTCAAAATTGTGACTTGGTTTAAGAGCATTGCTTTGGTTTAAGAGCTCCCTGTACTGGGTGGGAGGGCGAGTGGGGGAGGGGCATGGTCTGCATAGCGGGGTCTACAGCTCTGTACTATGACCCAGACCCTTCCAAATCATAGCAGATCCCCTTCAGGCTGGGGCTTACATCAGGGGACAGGACTGTGGAGGTAATCTCTCCATAGCTGTAACCCCTCTCTCCCCGGACAGAGAGCGCTGCATCTATGTGCCCACATCTCCCTGCTCATTCCTTCCTGCTCCCTGCAGTCTCTGTCCGCCCTTGTGTTTCCCATCCTTTCCATTACTGTAGAGTAAGTTATAATATCACAGATTCTGCTGTTTCTGAATGTTTGTTTCATCTGTTTTACATGTTATTCAGAATATAAAATTATTTTTGGGGTGAGGAACCAATTGTCTGCATTTCTATGATTTCCTACGGGAAAATTTGCTTTGGTTTAAGAGTGGACTTGGATTACAAGCGCCGTCCCGGAACGAATTATGCTCCTAATCCAAGGCACCACTGTACTTTATTTCCAGGATGGAAGTGGCCATTGTCTCGGCCGGTTACATGTGAGTTTATTGGTGAGTGTTCCTAATACAAAGTGTCATTTCATTTGAGTCTAGAAGAGAGAGTCCATCAGTATCTCCTGTACAGCAATGCAGAAATAAGACGGACGGATGACATACAAGCACCATATGGTATAATGGACACATGACACATATCCGCACGCTCTGGTGACCAGAGCCCAATATAAGGGGACAGCAATCGTATGCAATGGCAGCATTAATAATGCACAGAGCCGGATGCTGGGACGCCACCCTGTGCTTTCCCAGAGAATATACATAGAAGCTTCCGACAAATTCCGTCCTTCTGGGCTAATTTCTGGGGATGTCCCTGCACACACGGCAGACGTCTTCATTGTGGAGAAGTGTTATGAATGTGTTCTCCGCTTGTATAACAAGCTCACTTGTTTGCTATAATTAAGTGATAATGAATGGGAGTTGCAGGTTCTGGATGACTGATCGGAGTTGAATGACGACAATTCCTGCCGGGTTCAGCCTCAGGTGACTCTGGTGGACGTCCCTATTCGGTTACCTAGGACTAATTATTAGCGCGGCTCAGGCCCTGAATAGCTCATTAGTCAGGTAGCGCCCGCTGCCCACTCCTCTCCGCTGCGCTCACAGCTCTGCCGTGTGGTTAAGCCGCTGTCCGAATAATGACATTCCTGAGAGAAGAGTGAAAGCGTCCTGTCCTGCTCCGTGTAGCACACCGCTCTCTCTGCGGGCGATGAGTGGCCGCGCACTGTAACATTCCCTGAAAGGCGCCACTGAACAAATAGACACTATTCTGGCTCCAGAAAGGCTCCTGGTGATCCGCAACGTTTAATTTGTTTTATATCTGCTGCAATATACCTATAAAACTCCACAGGCTGCTGTTATAGTATAAAAGAATTAAGCTCTCCTGAGAGGAAACGGTAAAGCAAGACGCAAGCGGAGCCGGAGCCGTGCATCTGCCTGCAGGGACCTCGCAGGGGACAACTCTGGATGTCCAGACTTTAGGTGACAGAAACCTCTCCTCTCGACCACCTCTTGGAGAAGACCACCCAGGACAGACAGCCTTGATGTTTATTAACCCTTGCTTTCCATGATCTTTAAAATGTTTGTGCCACTATGAGAAGTTAAGTTGTCTGATCACGGTGGATAGAAGCTTCAGGCCTCCTGTGTTCTCAGGATCAGGGACTCATCTCTGCCACCAGAATGGAGCAGTGGTCGTGGTATTGCCACATCTGCCTTTGCCATATGATACCGGCCCCTCTCCTCTCAGAGGTATACCATCCAAGACAATAGGACGACGGAAGCGGGGATAAATAATACCTTTCCAGCTCCCTGGACAACCCCTTTAAGACATGTTAACCCTTACACACTTGTTCTTCTTCAGAGCATTACAGGGTTTGCCTACAAAGGTTCACTATACTGTATGATGGAGAGTAGATTGTGAGCCGTCACTAAGCCGATCTTACAGCCCATTATCAAACCCTGAATATCACATATAATCAGATAATCGCAATGATCAGACGTCATCACCCATCATAAATCATTCAGATAATACGACAAAATTCTTATAAGACACGGGCAGTATAAAGTATGTAGCCCTATGTCCATTACGGATAGCAGAACACTTTAAAGGGATATTCCATTCAAACATAACTTTTGCTGTCCATGGTGAGACTAACAATTCCTTCCATACTTGTTATTATCTATTCAGTCTCCTTCACCCAGTTCTCAGCTGCTGCTTTCTGCTGAAAACACAAAAATCTGTGTGTGAGCTTTTCTCTCTGTCTCCCCCTCCTCCCCCTTCCCTTCTGAGACAGCTGATGTAAACAAGTCCCTGGCAGACTGTATCTGCAACATTGTAGCTTCTTTGTAGTGCTGGGAGGGTTAATCTGAGTTCAAGTTGCTAATGACATCACACCGATTAACCCTCCCAGCATTACAAAGAAGCTACAATGTTGCAGATACAGTCTGCCAGGGACTTGTTTACATCAGCTGTCTCAGAATGGAGGGGGGGAGGGGGAGACAGAGAGAAAGCTCACACACAGATTTTTGTGTCTTCAACAGAAAGCAGCAGCTGAGAACTGGAGGAAGGAGACTGAATAGATATTTCCAAGTATAGAAGAAATTGTTAGTCTCACCATGGGCAGCAACATATCAAAAGTTATAATTGAGTGGAATACCCCTTAAATGGGCTCCTCAACTTTCTTAATAAATTAATTTGCATTGATCTGTAATTTATTTTGTTCAATCTTTACTATGTATCCAAATAAAAAAAATGGCTGTAATAATATGTATTTCTATAAACTCCGACATTCCTTCACTTCAAGTTATGGCAAAAGAAATGTCCTGAAATTAACCCAACATGTAACATTAATATTTCTGCAAATCAAGCAGTAATGAGAGAGGCCATCTATCATAGAAAAGAGCGGAGCGGCTATACTACAAGAAGGATCGGTCCTGATGATGTATGTGCTGTCAGGTTAGAGACAAGAAGAGCAATAGACAAGCACAATCCCTCCTATTAGTCAAATGCAGCCATATTATTATAACAAGCAGCTGATCCGTGTCATTAATAAATAAGAGAAGCCTTAGATCCACACACAATAGCGTCTTCCATCATCTCAGAACTTCACACACACCTTTGCTTATGTACGACACCATGGAATGGCTTTCTTTAGTTGTTCAGGATTAGAGAAACATGTTTGCTTTCTTTCAGAAACAGCGCCAGATCTGTTTAGTGTTTGTGTCTTGTACTGTAGCTTGATTTCACTTAAAGGGGTACTCTGGAGAACAGAATTCTTTTTATTATTTATAAATATCCAGTCTTCCAGTACTTATCAGCTGCTGTATGCTCTGCAGGAACTGGTGTGTTCTCTCCAGTCTGACACAGTGCTCTCTGCTGCCACCTCTGTCCATGTCAGGAACTGTCCAGAGCAGGAGAGGTTTTCTATGGGGATTTGCTGCTGCTCTGGACAGTTCTTGACATGGACAGAGGTGGCAGCAGAGAGCACTGTGTCAGACTGGAGAGAATACACCTTTTTCTGCAGGACATACAGCAGCTGATAAGTACTAGGAGTGAGTGTTTTTGCCCCAGTTGATTAAAAAAAAAATACAACAGTAAATGTTACGCAGTGATTAAAGGGGTTATCCAGCGCTACACAAAAATGGCCACTTTCTTCCAGAGACAGCCCCACTCTTGTCTCCAGTTTGGGTGGGGTTATGTAACTCATTTCCATTGAAGTGAATGGAGCTTAATTGCAAATCGCACCTGAACTGGAGACAAGAGTCATGTTGTCTCTGGCAGAATGCGGCCATGTTTTTGTAGCACTGGATAACCCCTTTAAAGGGGTTATCCAGCGCTACAAAAACATGGCCACTTTTCCCCCTCCTGTTGTCTCCAGTTCAGGTGTGATTTGCAATTAAGCTCCATTTGCTTCAATGGAACTGAGTTTCAAAACCCCACCCAAACTGGAGACAACAGTAGGGGGAAAGTGGCCATGTTTTTGTAGCGCTGGATAACCCCTTTAAGTATGCAAGGTTCCACTCCATTCATTCCATGGGCAAAATGACACCTGTGTTAAATAAGCACTATGACTTAAAAAAAACAAAAAAACTTTTTAAAATGTAGACTGCTAGAGCAACAGGAGCGCATTGGGACATAAACCTATTGGGGACATTTATCAATGTTGCACCCCTTCTCCCTGGCGTAAGCCAGCCGTATCTCCCATTTCCCTAATGGGTGGGCGGGGGTCAAGGTGGGAGGAGGCGAGATGTAAGTCTATGGGACAATCTCATGTTGGATGTAGAGAGAGCAGGGAGAGAAGTGCACACAGTGCAGCTTGCAGAGCTTTGCCATTAGCCTGTGCTGTGTCCCCCGCAGAGCCGCCTGCCATGTTCTGTGAGTTGCTTGTGGTTGGATCTTCCTATAGTAATAACTTTACAGCTTGTTTTGTGCAGTCACTCCAGTGGCCTTTTACCCCTGCTCTACATAATAACTAAGTAGCATTCGGCTTTCATGTGATGTAAGAATGAGCTGGTAATAACACTGCAATAACACGTCCTCACATTGGGAAATCATCAATAACAAAGGAATAATAATAGAGTGTCGCAATACAGAATGTTCAATGAAAGTGTCATACAAGAGAACAGAACATAAATCTGTATGTACCTTATAAAATCTCAGCTTATGTGCAAAGGAGCTGGCAAGACCTAGGTCGTGCTTGTCTTAAAGGGGTATTCCACCCTTATAGACTATGTAAAAATAAGTGCAAACAACGGCCATTAACGTGCAAGTTCAAAATAATAGTGATAGGGTAATCTTTTTAAGGGATTTCACCGGGACTAATATTAAGTGTAAATGTTGGCCTACTGCTCAGCCAATGACTGTATGAACAGGTCACCTCTTGTGCCGATACCACGACCAGGAACAACTGAACTACAGGAACTGGCACCATCAGAATCACCATGGCATCAGAACACTTTTTTAGCCCATCAGTGAAGTATTAGTACTCTAAAATAGTGCAAAAAAAATTACACACACAAAAAGAAACATACACCTGCTGCAATAACGCAGGAGTTGTCTCTGTGAGCGAGCATTCACACGGACCGTGATGCTTCAGGCTGGAAATACTGACCTCTTGGCATCATGTATCATTATATTGCTGGAAGCTCCACAACTGTTTAAATCTTTGTGGTACTGTGCTGACATGCTGAGTCGGTACAGTAGCACAAAGATTTAAAGTTTCAGAGCTCCCAGCATCATAACACATGACGATGCTGGGACTCTGAAGTCTGTTCCAATGCACATCAATTATAATTATGGAACGTGCACAAAACGTGTGATTGCCCCCCAATGTTGTGGTAACACCCGGCAGGTATTAGATAAGGTGTCACTCGCATGCCATGAATGGGATTGGCACCCACTCTCTCTCGTCTCAGAAGGTATATTAGATGTCTACTGGCTTTGGGCTTTGCTCCCACCTAGCCAGAATCCTGCTCCACACTGATGAGGGGCAACACCCCAAAACAGCTGTCTGTGGATGGATATCAGACTCTTAATTGAGTTGGATATTGACTGAAGGGGCCACTATGGTGGTCTTTGGTGGTCTCTGTACCTTTTCTACTTCCAGGACAATTCCTTTAAATTTTAAACTTTCTGTTCTGACTGAATTTCCGTTATAAAGAACAATACCAGAATTAAGCAGAAGTCGGCGCTGATGTCACTTAGAGCCCCACCTAATGGCCGATCACCTGACTGCCAACTTCTGCTCTGAAACGCTTTGTCCTGTCATTATCTACAATGTAAACAACGTCGTAACACACACAAAAGTTTAAATCTTTAAAGTCAATCTTGTATCGACAAACGTAACGCAGTAAATACGAAACACAAAGCGATCGGCACCGAAACCATCCAGGCTAAGTGTTTCCTAATGATTATAAGGTACAAACACCAGAGCAAACAGCCATTACTTGTAACCAAACAAGAGTAATCCTGGTCACGAATGATCGATTTTATTCTATAGATATTTTTCTTCCAGAAGAAGAGAATCATTTGTTTAAGAAGGAAATAATGTTCAAAACTGCTTCTAAACGATATCATTACACAAATGTTATATCAGGCTGCAATGTCCATCCACACAGAGTGCATAATGCAGCATATCTATATCATAAAAATCAAAGTCTGTCTGTCTGTCTGTCCTTCTGTCTGTCTGTCCTTCTGTCTGTCTGTCCCATATAGACTTCCAAACGCCTGAACCGTTTGACCCCAAATTCGGCACACAGATACATTAGATGCCCGGGAAGGTTATAGCAAAGGTCCCGTCCCCGCCAGATGTACAGGAGGGGAGGGGGAGGGGAAAGAGAGGCGCCCCATAGAGATGAATGGGAAAATCTCCTCACTGCAAACACAGGTGATATAATTAGCTGCAGCAGACACGGCAGTTGGAGCCTTAGCAACCAATAGGATTACTGCTTTCATTTTCACAGGGAGCAATGGTTGCTAGGGAAGCTGCCTCACAACATCCACAGTAATAACTGGTAGACCCCCTACTCCAACTATACAGTACATGTATACAGGACCCCCTACTCCATCTATACAGTACATGTATATACAGGACCCCCTACTCCATCTATACAGTACATGTATATACAGGGCCCCCTACTCCATCTATACAGTACATGTATATACAGGGCCCCCTACTCCATCTATACAGTACATGTATATACAGGACCCCCTACTCCATCTATACAGTACATGTATATACAGGACCCCCTACTCCAACTATACAGTACATGTATACAGGACCCCCTACTCCATCTATACAGTACATGTATATACAGGGCCCCCTACTCCATCTATACAGTACATGTATATACAGGGCACTACAGGTATACCAAACTGTGACTGGGTAACACTGCCACACCAGACCTGACCAATACCGCCATACTGTGACTGGATAACACCGCTATACCAGACCTGACCAATACTGCCATACCCCCCTCGAAAAGACACCAGATTATCTGGCAAGTCTGAACGGGAGGGTACTGCCCCTCTGCAAGGTGCTACCCTACGCACCAGACCATGGGTGCCTAATGGTAAATACGACCCTGCAGGTATACAGGACACTACAGGTATACAGGACCCCAAAAAATATACACTACAGGTGCACGGGACCTCCACCAACTATATACTACAGGTATACAGGACCATAAAAACGTTACACTACAGGTATACAGGACCCCAAAACTATACACTACAGGTATACAGGACCTCCACCAACTATATACTACAGGTATACAGGACCCCAAACTATACACTACAGGTATACAGGACCCCAAAACTATACACTACAGGTATACAGGACCCCAAAACTATACACTACAGGTATACAGGACCCCAAAACTATACACTACAGGTATACAGGAACTCCACCAACTATAAACTACAGGTATATAGGACCCCAAATTATACACTACAGGTATACAGGACCTCCACCAACTCTATACTACAGTTATACAGGACCCTCAAACTATGCACTACAGGTATACATGACCCCCGAACTATATACTACAGGTATACAAGACCTCCACCAATTATACACTACAGGTATCCAGGACCCTCAAACTTTAAACTACAGGTATACAAGACCTCCACCAACTATACATTACAGGTATACAGCACAAACTATATACTACTGGTATACAGGACCCCCGAACTATACAGAACAGGTATACAGGACCTTCACCAACTGTACACTGCAGGTATACAGGACCTCCCTCAACTATACACTGCAGGTATACAGCCCCCCCACCCAACTACACACTACAGGTATACAGGACCCCCGAACTATATACTACAGGTATACAAGACCTCCACCAACTATACACTACAGGTATCCAGGACCCTCAAACTATAAACTACAGGTATAGAAGACCTCCACCAACTATACATTACAGGTATACAGCACCTTCACCAACTATATATTAAAGGTATGCAGGACCCCCAACTATACAGTAGAGATATACAGGACCTCTACCAGCTATACACTGCAGGTATAGAGAACTTCCCAAACAATACAGTACAGGTACACAGCCCCCCCCCCCCCCCCCCAATTATACACCACTGGTAAACAGGACCTCCCTCGACTATACACTACAGGTATACAACCCCCCCAATTACACACTACACGTATACAGGACCCCCTCAACTATACACTACAGACATACAACCCCCCCCCCCCCAACTCTACCCTACAGGTATACAGGATGGATGTTTGAAGTTTTAGTTTATTTCTAATGTGCATAAGCTACAATTTACATAAACAGTGCAGAATTGTCAGGTATATAGGGGCATATAGGGCTACTGTTCCCCTTAAACAAAAAAAAAAGGACATAGATTGGCCTCCTGGGCACCTTAGAATAAATCTAATTAACACACTGAAACTTTATACCCGGGCAGCGCCGGGTACATTTTCTAGTATAATATAATGCCAACGATGCACAGCTGAGGGGCAAAGCCAGCTATACCAGGAAAAGAAAGACTGGTGTTTCTTGGTTGCCCCCATAATGTAATCCCCCTGCTGCAACGGGGTGTCTGGCATCCGGGGGTAAAATAATAGCCGCCAGCAGCACCACTGTTGTAAACCCATACAGCCCAATGGGATGCATAATGCACAGCAACACACAGCAATGGTGAGATGATCTAGTCTAGTAATGGTCTAGTTCCCTGGTGGGAGGTTTTTTGTTTGTTTTAAAGGAAGATAAAACAGAAAGTTGAACAATACAAGAAACAAACAAAAAATAATATATATATATATATATATATATATATACATATATATATATATATATATATATATATATATACATACATACATACATAAATACACACACACACACTGCTTATTCCCATTTACAATTGTATATAATGTAAAAAAACAAACTAAAAAAAAAAAAATATTGAAGAAAATGAGTTTTATCCTCAAAATAGTCATATACTCCAAAAATGGTACCAATGAAAAGTAGGGTTCACCCCATGAAAAACCAACCTGTATGCAGCTTTGCCAACAGAAATATAAAAAGGTTAAGTTGACAAAAAAAAATATTTTTAGTTCTTATTATGCAAAAGCAGTAAAACATTTTTAAAAGATATAAAATATCTAAAATAATTTATAAAAAAAGAATCAGCATAGAACTTGATAACAGAAAAGGTATGCATATAATAGATATCTGGATATGGAAGCCCCACATTTGTCATAAATAAATCCTGGGTCGCGTCTTTTGTGGTTGGGCGTTTTTCTCACTGCATGTTTATGCTGGTTTATGAAGCCTTAGAACATGACTGGGAATGTAATAGGAAAAGCCAGACAACTGAAGAAGTCAACCATCTGTAGATGGCTGTTTCAGGGTTCTTGTCCTAGGGGTTAGAATAGTCACTAGTGATAAAAGGAAAGGGAATATGGACAAATATATTAAATGTATGTATACTAATGCTCGAAGCCTCACTAATAAAGCTGAGGAATTAGAACTCATAATGGTTGAAGAGAAATATGATATAGTGGGGATAAGCGAGACATGGCTGGATGAGACCTATGACTGGGCCGTTAATATCCAGGGTTATAGTCTATTCAGAAATAACCGTAAAAATAAGAAAGGGGGAGGGGTCTGTCTATATGTTAAATCATGCCTTAAGCCTATTCTGCGGGAGGATATATGTGATGATAATGTGGAGTCTCTTTGGGTAGAAATAAGGGGAGGGACGAAGAATAATAAAATTCTTATAGGAGTGATTTATAAACCGCCAAGTATAGTGGAAGAATCAGAAAATCTTCTTATAAGACAAATAGATGCGGCAGCGAAGCAGGGGGAAGTCATTATTATGGGGGACTTTAACTACCCAAATATCAACTGGAAAGCAGAAACCTGCAGCTCCAGGAAGGGAAGCGTGTTTTTGGAAATAGTAAAAGATAATTACCTTTCCCAACTAGTAGAGGAACCAACAAGAGGGGGGGCCCTTCTGGACCTGATCTTAACCAATAGGCCAGACAGAATATCAAAAATAGAGGTGGGGGGTCACCTAGGTAATAGTGACCATAACATAGTAAGTTTTCAATTATCCTTCAATAAAATGATTAGCAAAGGGGCTACAAAAACATTAAATTTCAGGAAGGCTAATTTCCAAAAACTAAGAGAGGACCTTGGGAACATAGACTGGGACAATGCCTTCAGAAATAAAAGTACACAAGAGAAATGGGACATATTTAAGAGCATCCTGGGTAAATCGTGTGAACGACACATACCATATGGGAATAAACGTAGTAGAAATAAGAGAAATCCAATGTGGTTAACTACAGCTGTAAGGGGTGCAATAAATGATAAGAAACAAGCATTCAGACAACTAAAACAAGAAGGTAGTGGGGAAGCATTGAGCAACTATAGACAGAAGAATAGAATGTGTAAAACGCAAATAAAAGAAGCAAAAATAGCAACAGAAAGAAGGATAGCCAAAGAAAGTAAAACAAATCCCAAAATGTTCTTCACCTATATAAATAACAAAAGACTTAAAACCGAAAATGTTGGTCCCCTCAAAAATAATCTGGGTGTAATGGTGGAGGGGGAAGAGGAAAAGGCCAATCTACTAAATACATTCTTCTCTACTGTATTCACAGAGGAGAATCCCATAACAGACGATATGACTAGGGATAATGTTAATCCTCCCATAAATCTCACCTGCCTAACACAACAAGAAGTGGGGAAACGCCTTAAAAATATTAAAATCCATAAGTCACCGGGCCCAGAAGGTATCCATCCTAGAGTTTTGCAAGAATTAAATACTGTGTTAGACAGACCGTTATTCCTATTATTTAAAGATTCTATTACGACAGGGATTCTTCCACAGGACTGGCGCATAGCTAATGTGGTACCAATATTCAAGAAGGGGTCAAGGAGTGATCCTGGAAACTACAGGCCCGTAAGTCTAACATCTATAGTAGGTAAAGTATTTGAGGGGATTGTAAGAGATGCTATACTGGAGTATCTTAATGAAAATAATCTTATGACGCAGCACCAGCATGGATTTATGAGGGATCGGTCCTGTCAGACTAATCTGATCGGCTTCTATGAAGAGGTAAGTTATAGACTGGACCTGGGGGAGGCTGTGGATGTTGTGTATCTGGACTTTTCAAGGGCATTTGATACTGTGCCGCATGAAAGGTTGGTCTACAAAATGAGGATGCTGGGACTCGGTGAAAACGTATGCAAATGGGTAAGTAACTGGTTGTGTGATAGAAAACAGAGGGTGGTCATTGATGGAACATATTCAGATTGGGTTTTAGTTACTAGTGGGGTACCACAGGGGTCAGTGTTGGGTCCACTTCTTTTTAATATTTTTATTAATGATCTTGTAGAGGGGCTACAGAGCAGAATCTCCATTTTTGCAGATGATACTAAACTGGGTAAAGTAATCAGTACAGAGGAGGATAATATCATATTACAGAGGGATTTGGAGAAGCTAGAGGCTTGGGCAGTGAAGTGGCAAATGAAGTTTAATGTGGATAAATGTAAGGTTATGCATTTGGGCCATAGAAATAATAAGTACAGTTATGTGCTAAATAATAAAACACTGGGTAAAACTACTTCCGAAAAGGACCTGGGGGTATTGGTGGACAGTAAACTCAACTTTAGTGATCAGTGCCAGGCAGCAGCTGCCAAGGCTAATAAAATAATGGGATGCATCAAAAGAGGTATAGATGCTAAAGATGAGAACATAGTTTTGCCTCTTTATAAATCACTGGTCAGACCACACTTGGAATACTGTGTACAGTTTTGGGCACCGGTATATAAGAAGGACACAGCTGACCTAGAGCGGGTGCAGAGGAGGGCAACAAAGGTCATTAAGGGAATGGGGGGGGTTACAGGACCAGGACAGGTTATCACGCTTGGGGTTATTTACGCTAGAAAAAAGACGTCTTAGGGGCGATCTGATCACAATGTACAAATATATGAATGGACAGTACAGAGATTTTTGTAGTGGTCTTTTTACTCCTAGGTCTGTAACAATGACAAGGGGGCATCCTCTACGTCTAGAGGAAAGAAGATTTCATCATCAGCATCGACGCGGGTTCTTTACTGTACGAGCGGTAAGACTGTGGAACTCTCTGCCACATGATGTTGTCATGGCTGATTCAGTAAATAAGTTCAAGGGAGGCCTGGATGCTTTTCTTGAACAATATAATATTACAAGTTATGGGCATTAGATTTCTGGTGATACGTTGATCCGGGGATTGTTCTGGTTGCCATTGCAGTCGGGGGAGGGGGGGGGGGGGGGGAGTTTCTCCCTGTGGTGGGGCGTTTGTCTTCTGCCTCATAGGGGTTTTTCGCCTTCCTGGATCAACACAGTAGGATTTTCCTAGGTTGAACCTGATGGACTCTTGTCTTCTTTCAACCTTATTTACTATGTTACTATGTTACTATGTTACTGAGCAGGGTGCAGGCCAGTTACAGAGAAGTCTGTGTTGTGGAACCAAAGGGGTAACGTCTCTTATTGAGGAGGGAACACTGGCCTATAAGTCTTTATACACACAAAACTACCCCTTTACTACACCCTGATTTACTGACAAGGATAAAGAACACTGAAAAAGTTGCCTACAGATGAGTCCCTTCTCCTTTTAGGGAAGTTTTCACACTTGGCTTATTTAATCCCCAGTCATGTTCTGAGGCTTCTCAAAGGAGCACAAACTTTGGCTTGAGCGTTATCTCCAGAAGATGCCACATAAGAGCTTATTTGCATACTTTTCTTCCCAGAACTCTACAAGTCTCAACAAACTTTTTATGGTGGTCTCCTCAAGGAGCCACATTACCTTTCAATTCCTTCATTCACTGTAGTGAAATTCCTATTCTTTTTCACTTGCTAGTAATGTGATCTATATAGAAATTATCACTGGGACCTGTGGTAATACCGGCTGTAAGTATTGGAGCCTAGATGTCAATGGATGAAGAGCGAAGTGCTCTAGTTACCAATATTACTACAATAGACGACATTCAGCGAGAAGCCAATTAGAGGAGCTGCAGATTCCAGTCTGCTTCTTACTGGCTTAAACAAAGCGCGTGCCCACATGGGCAAACACTGACACAATCCCTGTGTACATAAGACGGCTATTTCACTATCATTTTTTTCAGATTATTAATAATAAGTAAACAGCATTGGATGTAGAGAAAGAGTCGTGAACGGGGAGCCGTGTATTAGTAGGCCTGCTGCAGTCCCCTAATGTTGGAGGTACCCCGTAACGTCCCTCTTATGTTACCAAAGCTTCATTACCAGTGACAACGCCGACCACTTCACGCACATTCAGGATCATTTCTCTAATGAGGCTCTAGTCAAGCAAAAAACATTAAGGTCTGCAGCTTCTATTTTTCTCTGCCCCCTGCAATGTGTCCAATATTCGAAGGTAAAAAGAAGGGGGGGAAAAAAAGACTGGTTCAGCTCGAACGCACTTTCTGGCTGCACTGGAATGTAAAAGGCGACTTCTTTCACCAGTCTACCGTGCTAACACTTCCCAACAACAAGCATCGTGATATATCTGACAAGCCACTGAGATAAGACGCCCGCTTCCCTTTCTCTTTGAGCATGTGATAGAGACTTGACTGTAGACTGCATCCCACCGAGCCATTATTACCTGCAGACCGAGGAGTCAAGAGTCGGCAATCACTGACAGCTGCAAAGTTTTTAACTCCTCAAGTGTGCTGTCTGCAATGCATCAGAAGTACACGACTCGCTCTGATACCTCAAGCACCGCAAAGTGATCATCATCTGTGGGGAAGAACCCTCCGCTCTCCTGACATGTCCGAGTGAGCAAAAAAAAAAAAAGGATTAAAATATAAAATTCTTCTTCCTGAATCCAAACAATAATCAGAGTAATTCTTCAAGTATAGTAAAGTCTACTTCAATTATGGTCAACCTTCTTTAAAGTGTCGTTATAACTTTCAGCAACTAAATCCACCGGGGATGTGATATAAAGTAGGTTTAGAATTTATTCATTATAAAACACAAAAATTTTTTACCTTAGGATAAAAAAAAACAGTGACTAATTTTGGTTACCTTTATTACATCAAACCTGCAGATTGCAAATCTAAATTTAGTTTTGCTGGAGCTTCACATTATGTTTTTTGTTAAGTTTATGAAGAACTTTACCAATGGTATTATCTGACCTGGATACAGTAAGTATAGCTGTTATATAGCAGCCTTCAGGAGACTGGACCTGGATACAGTAAGTATAGCTGTTATATAGCTGCCTTCAGGAGACTGGACCTGGATACAGTAAGTATAGCTGTTATATAGCTGCCTTCAGGAGACTGGACCTGGATACAGTAAGTGTAGCTGTTATATAGCTGCCTTCAGGAGACTGGACCTGGATACAGTAAGTATAGCTGTTATATAGCTGCCTTCAGGAGACTGGACCTGGATACAGTAAGTATAGCTGTTATATAGCTGCCTTCAGGAGACTGGACCTGGATACAGTAAGTATAGCTGTTATATAGCTGCCTTCAGGAGACTGGACCTGGATACAGTAAGTATAGCTGTTATATAGCAGCCTTCAGGAGACTGGACCTGGATACAGTAAGTATAGCTGTTATACGGTTCAGGGAAGAAAAAGAGTGCTGCACCTCACACCCACCTATGGCTGATACTAGTACCTCTTGGCTGCATAAAAAATATCAGAATTCTGTATGTGAATTGATCAAGCCACACTGCCCCATGTACCGCGTGCAGGTATCTGATACACATGGGTCCCTACACTAAGTCCAGCTCCCCCCCCCCCCCCCCCGCAGGCGTGCACAATCAGGGAAGGGAGGCCATGGAACGGCCCTGCAACCCTCATGCCACAGGACCAGACCTTCAGGAGACTGGACCTGGATACAGTAAGTATAGCTGTTATATAGCTGCCTTCAGGAGACTGGACCTGGATACATTAAGTATAGCTGTTATACAGCTGCCTTCAGGAGACTGGACCTGGATACAGTAAGTATAGCTGTTATATAGCTGCCTTCAGGAGACTGGACCTGGATACAGTAAGTATAGTTGTTATATAGCAGCCTTCAGGAGACTGGACCTGGATACAGTAAGTATAGCTGTTATACAGCTGTCTTCAGGAGACTGGACCTGGATACATTAAGTATAGCTGTTATATAGCAGCCTTCAGGTGACTGGACCTGGATACAGTAAGTATAGCTGTTATATAGCTGCCTTCAGGAGACTGGACCTGGATACAGTAAGTATAGCTGTTATATAGCTGCCTTCAGGAGACTGGACCTGGATACAGTAAGTATAGCTGTTATATAGCAGCCTTCAGGAGACTGGACCTGTATACAGTAAGTATAGCTGTTATATAGCTGCCTTCAGGAGACTGGACCTGGATACAATAAGTATAGCTGTTATATAGCAGCCTTCAGGAAACTGGACCTGGATACAGTAAGTATAGCTGGTATATAGCTGCCTTCAGGAGACTGGACCTGGATACATACATTTTTAGGCATATTTTTAACCCATAAAACAAATATTTTACTGGTGAGGAAAAAAAAACATCTTTTTTTAAAAAAAGAAATCACAGAGATTCTGCAGTCGCTCACACACACAGCAGCAGCACTGGGGTAGGACAGTAGAACACATATAAGAGGCTGCAGCAGCGGATTTCTTTTCTTTCTGCAGCTGCTCTCTTCTAGACCACAGTAGCTACTGTATATCTGAAGCTCTCTGCTATGTGTACAGATTTTATAAGTGAATTTGGAGTATATTATGGCGCTTTAAGACAGTATCTAAAATGATCTGCTAAAATTCACTGCTTTAGTAACTTTATTCCACTGCTTTTACAGTAAAGAATTCTCACTGCTAAGCAATGAACTTTTTCCTCCGTGTTTGAGACACACAATTTCATTTGCTATGGGACATGGAGTCGGAATGAAAAATACAAATTAACATGGACATGGAGTCGGACATAAAAATATTGCAATAAACAAAATGAAAACGTGTATATATATATTTATATACATACACCTAACCTACAGATGTTCTGAAATTGTGGAAGAAGCAAGAGTATCCAGAAAAAATAAATAAATAGAAGTACAAGAAGAAATAAACATCAGTAAGGAAGAATTAGGAGGGATGGATGAACACATGTTCCATTATACGACTTTATATGAAATACAGAAAGAGATGAGGGTAGCTGAGTGGGGCAGCACCATTCATGCTCAGCCGCTGCAACTTCTCTATGCTACAATCCATCAGGTATGGGGGGGCTGGGGGTAACATTAAAGGGCTTATCTGGGACTAGGAATACAAAGCTACTTTCTGCCCCCAACCCCACCCCGACCTCAGGTTGTGTGTGGTATTACAACTGCGCTCCATTCACTTCAATAGAACTCACCTGAAGAGAAAAAAGAAGCTGTTCTTAAAAGAACGTAGCCAAGTTGTTATAATCCTGGATAACCCTTTTATTATGTATAATATGTTATATATACTTCATACTGGATGCATAGGAGCACACAATCTACAGATTGAAATTTTTATATTATAAGATTTTCACATTATAAGGTTATATTCCATTATATCAGTATAAACTACCCTTTTTCCCCAAAAATAAGACATCCCCTAAAAATAAGATTTTGCTAAATTACTAAGTATAAGGCCTCCCCTGATAGAAAGACCAAGCCAAGTGTTTGTTTGGAAGTATGCCCGCCGAACAGAACACCAGGGCATGCAGCTGGGATTATTTTTGTCCCCTACCCTCACCACCCATTGCAGAGCAGCTGCATGCATGAAGACTGTCACCTGCCGCCAACCTCGATGTTCCCTTCCACAGCCGTCACTTGTAAATGTGCAGGCAAGGCATCAATAGTATTGTCGCCTGCCACCATCCCTGTTGTCCCCTACAGCCAGATGTAGAGCTGCACACAGTCTGCCGTTATCTCATTACCTGCCACTTTACCGTATACTGTCCATGCTGTGCTGTAAGAGTATGCTGTGTTGAGCTCCCCCTGGTGGTCGGAAGCCACCGTACTGTATGCTGTCCCTACTGTGCTGTACAAGTGTGCTGTGTTGAGCTCCCCATGGTGGCTGGAAGCCGCTACACTGTACTCTGTCCCTGCTGTGCTGTATGGGTGTGCTGTGGTGAGCTTTTCCTGGTGGCCGGAAGCCGCTACACCGTACGCTGTCCCTGCCGTGCTGTACGAGTGTGCTGTGATGAGCTTCCCGAGGTGGCCGAAAGCCGCGATGCCGCACTCTCTGTCCCTGCTGTGCTGTACAAGTGTGCTGTGGTGAGCTCCCCCTGGTGGCGGGAAGCCTCTATACCGTACACTGTCCCTACTGTGCTGTACAAGTGTGCTGTAGTGAGCCCCCCATGGTGGCCGGAAGCCGCCATACCGGACTTTCTGACCCTGCTGTGCTGTATGAGTGGGCTGTGATGAGCTCCCTCTGGTGGCCAGAAGCCGCCATACTGTATGCTCTGTCCCTGCTGTGCTGTGGTGAGCTCCCCCTGGTGGCCAGAAGCCGTTATACCGGACGCTCTGTCCCTGCTGTACATGTGACATGTGAATTTTTTTTCCTGTAAGACATCACCTAAAAATAAGACTTAGCGCATCTTTGGGAGGTAAAATTAATAAGACACTGCCTTATTTTTAGGGAAACCCGGTAATGAGATGGACGTCTGATCATCAACAATGGAAAAATTGCAACAAAATATTTCTGTTTTTAGAAGCTGGTTTACATAATAAGCAAAAAGGCCCAGATGAGCTCAGCTGGGCCGAGGAGAGGAAGGACATGTCACAACATTTACCTGGCAGACGTATTTGTTCTTCCATCTGCTGAGCACACACTCACTGCTCTGCATCAGCTCCTGGAGGACAAGAGAAAACACTGAGTGGAGTGCTCTGTGTACATTGTTACCGCTGCTAAAGTGCTCCGGCTCTCGCAACGGCCAGAGATTGGCATGCCACATAAACAAAGATGCAACAGTTCTCCAGACAAAAGCGCAGTTCTCATCACCCCCATGCCTGATCCTTTATGAAAATTAAAGCTGCTGAAAGGTGATTGAAAGGAGGATTGTTTGTTGTCATTCTTGTAACTTTCTCAGAAGCCTACCTCCAGCTCCATGAGATTGTCTCCTAGCTTCTCTGGCCGCTTGTTCTTCAGGACCCAGGGGACACCCCGCGCTGAGAGGGGAAAATAAAAATAATAATAATTACGGACTGTGGCCACAGGGCATGGGATGCCGCACTACCCGCTAATGCTGCCCGCTTGTTTACAATGCTGCCCAAACGATTTGTGGGTTTCCCTCGCTAAACGCAACTGCGACCGTCTGGGCAAAGCGTATAGCACAGAACTAAGGGTGCTTTTACACAGGCAGATAAAGGGGTACAAATAATAATAAACCTGCTGCAGAAGCATGCAGCATTACTTACCTGTATAACCCACTTCTAAAACTACCAGAAATCTATTTGTTTTGGGGTCTTAGTTCTATTTTGTGTGATTGTACTTCCTGGTTGAGCAGTTGTACACAGTACTACAAGTCCCAGCATGCAATGCTTTCCCTCAGCTGTTCATCACAGTCCTCCCCCCTGCCCGTTCCCCGCCCAAAGCTGCTGCAGAACATCTAGGCTGTGTTCACACATTGCAGTTTCATTGCGTTACTGAATTAATTGCAGTCCTGCATCATGTCCCTGCGGTCCTGCACACACAGCAGCTGGATGAAAGTAAAGAAGTTTTTGAATTTAGTTTGTGTTGTTTTTTTTCACTTCACATAGTATAATGATTGAGCATTTTCTATCTGTGAAGTTGAGCCCCATAATGAGGACTATCCGATACTATCTTAGGGCTATGTTCTCACTACGTGAAAGTGCGGCAGTTGCTGCCATCGGCAACAACGGCCGTACTATATGCGCAGTGGAACAATGTTTTAATTTCAATGGGATCCCGGACGGAGCGTATAGACATCGTACACACTCCAGACGGGATCCCGTGCGGCCCCGCAAATAACTGACATGTCAGTTTTCTGCGGCTGCAATTCAATGAATTGCGGCCGGAGGAAACCCTGTCAGTTCACATAGTGAAGCGAGCAGCTGTGTGCTATGGGAAGCTCTGATGCCGGCGCGTGCTGATGCGCCCGCATCAAAGCTCTGCGGCCGGAAAGTTCATCCGGCTGATAATCCGGGCAGAGACCGGCCGTTCCGTGTCATACGTTGTGTGAACATAGCCTTACATTGGATATACTTTCTATATACTGTTTATGCCTGTTTTTTCTCCAGCTGGGACTGACAGTGCCGGGTTCTCATCCTCTGTTCAATTTAGCATCATTTCATTGTGTTACTGCATCATTTTTGCCAATAAGCTGCAGTACTGCAATAAAACTCCAACATGTGTGAACATAGCCCTAATTTCACTGCAGACTTTTGCACAATGAGTGAAGTTGGGAAGCTGGGGGTCAACACAAGTTTTGTAGCCCAAATATTTTCCATCTCTTGTCAGTGTTGAAGCAAAGAAAAGCCACTGAAAGGGGTTTTCCACTCAAACATAACATTTTATATGTTGCTGCTATCTATTCAGTCTCCTTCCCCTAGATCTCAGCTGCTGCTTTCTGCTATGGACACGAAAATCTGTATGTTGCCGATAAAGCCTGCCAGGGACTTGTGTACATCAGCTGTCTCAGAAAGGAGGGGGGGAGGAGGGGGAGACAGAGAGAAAAGCTCACATACAGATTTTTGTGTCTTCAGCAGAAAGCAGCAGCTGAGAACTGGGGGAAGGAGACTGAATAGGTAATAACAAGTGTGGAAGGAATCGTTAGTCTCACCATGGGCAGCAACATATCAAAAGTTATGTTTGAGCAGAACACCCCTTTAATGACAGTGACTCCAAAAATATTGTTCCTATGAAACAACACAAATGGGACATTTCTTTCCATCTCTAAAAGAGTCACCTGACCCCGGGGACAATGAAGATAAAGTTTTAAGAGAAAAGGTTTTTTCAGCAAACCTCCCAATTAATAGGATGTGAAAATGGGGAAAAACAACATCCAAACAAGACTAAGGTGCTGTGAGGTGCCCCTCCCGCTGTGTGCCTGCCGCCAGCCGCTGTATTCTCTGCTTGTATGGCAGCAGTCAGGCATTCATTTCCCATTACATTTATTCATTCCTTCAGATAACCTGCTAGAGACCAGATCTGCGGTGCTGGATTTTCTCAGCCAATACTCGGTAATCTGGAGTTTGCGCTATGATTGGATCCATCAGAATTGGGTATTTTTATTTACTTATTTTTTAAGCTGTATCTTCTGATGATCTGGCGGAGGGATCACACAGAGTCTGCAGTAATGCGGCCTGTATCCTCTGCTGCTGCCTTTGTGCCTTATCTTCCCTACATATGACCTATGATCTCCCGAGACCCATTTATTTCCAGATACCTGGAATTACCGTCCCTTGATGTGAGAGCTAAGTGGGTGAACGCAGAATTCTAGGAAGGAATATGCTCTGATAAAGTTCTATCACAGCCAACAGTCCTCTTACTTGGTCTTTTTCAAGAGGTAGATCACCCAAAAATCAAGTCAACTGGTGCCAGAAAGGGACAGAGATTTGTTATTTACTTCAATTAATAAATCTCCAGTCTTCCAGTACTTATCAGCTGCTGTATGTCCTGCAGGAAGTTGTGCATTCTCTCCAGTCTGGAGAGCAGGAGAGGTTTTCTATGGGGGTTTGCTGCTGCTCTGGACAGTTCCTGACATGGACAGAGGTGGCAGCAGAGAGCACTGTGTCAGACTGGAAAGAATACACCACTTCCTGCAGCATGGCTTCCTATCTTGTTTGTGGTCCCATGCCTGGCTTTCATCCCTGGCATGGCTCCCTATCTCAATCCTGGTCCCAATCACACACCCTGAATATCTTCCCATCTCATTTCTAGTCTACAACATGTCTTCCCATAGTATTCCTGAATCCCAGAATGACTGCCCCACTTCCTCCTAGCTTCTATCATGGCCCCCGGTATGTCTTTTACTCGCACTCTTAGCCTTACAAGAATGTCAGAAAACACAAGAGAAATCCAAAAACCGTTAAGAAACAAAAGAATCAGAGGGGCGGGCGGGCTGCCAGGACCAGATCAGTGCTATGGTGCCCCAGTGCTCCTAACGGTATTACCGGGCTGTGGAGCAAACGACTAAATGCACCGCAACTGCGCTGAGGATAAAGGTAAGAGACATAACTTCCTCCTCGGCGTCTCCTGCACAATGCTATACATTTGGCCACTAGGTGTCTCACTTACTAGAAAGCTGCAGTCCAGGCTCCGTCACTAAGGCCATTTGGTCATTAATAGCAAAAAAAGAGACTAAATGCAGGAAGTGATGTCAGTTGGCGCAGTGAGGATGAATGCTGATTGGCCGGCAGCCGTGCAATACCGAGCAGGGAAACTCCCAGTGCTGATGTGTCCCGTTCAGTAGAATATAGAAGAAGAAAACAATGTGCTGTTTAAAGCTATTGTGACAGCACTGTAGCCATATTTGTTCCCCAATTAATAATAATTATAATACTAAATAAATAATATTTTTAATAAATAAACAATCTAATAATAGGAATACCAGATAATGATTTAAAGAGGTATTCCAATTTAAATCCTCCTATTCCTTATCCACAGGGAAGACAGGGAATAAAGTGTAAGGGACTGGTTTAACCACTTGCTCTTCATATCAGCCCATGTAACAGTACCCTAACCGCTTGCTCTTCATATCAGCCCATGTAATAGTACCCTAACCGCTTGCTCTTCATATCAGCCCATGTAATAGTACCCTAACCGCTTGCTCTTCATATCAGCCCATGTAATAGTACCCTAACCGCTTGCTCTTCATATCAGCCCATGTAATAGTACCCTAACCGCTTGCTCTTCATATCGTCTCTTCATATATTGTCTCGTTTTTTTATTATTATTATTTTAAAGGTGTTCTCCAGCACTACAAAAACATGGCCACTTTCTTCCAGAGACAGCACTGCTCTTGTCTCCAGGTCAGATGCGCTTTGCAATTAAACTATTCACTTCAATGATACGAAGTTGCAAAACCTGCACCCAGCCTGGAGACAAGAGCGTTGCTGTCTCTGGAAGAAAGTGGAAGAATAAGCAGAGACAGCGCTCCATACTGCAGACCACTCACAATGCAAACAGGAGGCTGCATTTTAGGAGTTTATCTAAACATGAGAAAAAAACTGATTCCCTTAATCTTACTATTCTGGAACAGATCCCAAAAATAGGACAAATAGATTCCAACAGCTTATTAATCGGGAATCCTATGGGGTTTTCCTTCTTTGTACTTTGACCTCCAATGGGTTAAATGAGGTGATGAAAAGTATTTTGTTTGTATTTTCATATATTATATTTTTTTGTAATTTGCGTATATATTGCATGTATACTTTTTATACACAGTATATTGTATGAATTTGTGTGTACTTTATACTTTTTGCCCAGAGATTTGCTGAGATACTTTGGCACTTGTTATATTGATCTGATGTTGGTATCGGCTGTGTAAGAAAGGTGTTATTAAAGATGGCGATGTTCTTCGTATTATAACACTTGAGAAAGAAACCAAAGAGGTTTAAAAACACATTCTGTTTTTAACTTATATTTTTAAAATAAAAAATATACATTATTTGTATTTTATGAAGTTTTTTTTCTTTCTTTCATCTAATCTGCATTTCACGTATTTGGAGTGGAGGACGTTTCGGTATCTGGAAGAAAGTGGCCATGTTTTTGTAGCGCTGGAGAACCCCTTTAAGTATAGTAAAAGTTACCTTTTTAGTGATATTTGCACATCATGGAGATCTATGTGCAATGTATCTGGACAGATCAGGAGATTGTTGTACAACCATGAATGTACAGTACACTTGAAACACGTCGGTTTGACTTTAAAAGAATCAAATAAACATTTGATGAAGAACAAGTTTACGGAGTTGGAGAATCTTTTGTTTCTTGTCGCCATCTAACACTACATTTCTCCCCCCAGCGCTCCCGGCTACGGCTTCATCAGGGGAATTGTAACAGATTTTTTTGTCAGTGGTCGGCCCCAATATTTTCCTATAGCAATGCTTAACATGAAATCAAGAAGCGAGTGACACCGCTGAGAAACAAAACTGAAGAAAAGGCCACATAAACTTCACAGAGCTATCATGGATTTTTCTCAACAGGTGAATATATGTAAATATAGGACGCTACGTGTGCCGCCGAAATGAGACGGCCACATTAAGAAGCCTTCTTTTTCAGCTGTGCCCGACGCAATTTGTTTTCCACGCTTGCCTTAATACTCCTTTACTGAAGCAGAACAGTGTGATAAAATCCTGCGGCAGATTGCTGAGTCTTATGGCCGTACCTAAGGAGTTTGGAATCTCCATTAAAGGAAAAGATTAGAGCAGGAGTGCGGTACTCAGCGGCCAAACAAGAAAGAGCGGCGAGAGAAAGGAAAAGATCTTGCAAGAGAATGAATGAGTATGGTGGGAGCTGTGCATCACGAGGGGTAGGGCAGGCTGTTCACCTCCACTACAAAGCCGAGAGTGTCACCTGATCCATCTTATTAGGGGCCCCGCTAGTCACCGGCCCCTCGGCCCGCTTTGTTGTTTTCGTTGTTTGTCTCGCTGTGCAGTTCTCTACAGATCATCAGTTTTGTTTTTTTACTTACAATCTAGTAGTTTTGCTCCCTGTGGGATTATAGCTGTTGTGGTATATACATGTTTATGGAAAGAGAAGAAAGAAATGGCAGCAATAATTGTGGAGGAGTCCGATCTGTCTCTATTTACCAAACTATACGGGACGTGTTCAGACCCGGCAGAGCTGCTGCTCTCACAAGTGGTATAATATATCCGTGCGGGTTTAATAACATGCTGGGGATCTTATGGCCTGGTCACATGGTCGCAGTATCTGCAACTCATGGGAAATACACTGATTTAGTGGACACTGCGGATGATGTGTGACCATAGCGCAGGGCAGGGTCACAGTGCATCTGCTGCGGACTTTAAAGAGAACCAATCAGCCCAATTGGGCTGATATGTATCCCTGGAGCAATGTATAAAGTTCCAGCAGCCGTGGTACATACCGGCCACGGCTGCAGCAGGAGCTTTATACCGGGGGGAAAGGACTTTTATTATTATCTATTAACTATTATCTTTTTCATTCAAGGACTACAACTACCATTTTCTGTTACCTCAAAAATAATCTCCGGACAACACTCTTGGACATTTTATTTCTACTGTGTACCCAATTGTACTGTCATCTTTTCTTATTTCTGATGTTATTTATAATATGTATCATTTTAACGCATAAGATAATGTACAATTATATTATCTATGTTAAAATGCTGAAATTCAATAAAATATTGAACAATAAAAAAAAAAAAAAAAAAAAAAAGGACTTTTATTCCCCCGGCTCGTGACAGACACAGGCGGGGAAATAGTCATCTGGGCGGTTTATCTAGTCACAGTGCTCTGCCTGTCAGCGCACCGCGGGAATGATTAACAGGCAGAGAGGTCCATTACTGGCCTTTCTGTCCATTACTGGCCTTTCTGCCTGTCAATCATCCCACGGAACGTGCTGACAGGCAGAGCGCTGTGACTAGATACGGACGGGGAACCACCCAGATGACTACTTCCCCGTGTCTGTTACGAGCCGGGGGAATAAAAGTCCTTTTCCCCCGGTATAAAGCTCCTGCTGCAGCCACGCCCGGTATGAGCCGCGGCTGCTGCAGGAACTTTATACATATCAACCCAATTGGGCTGATTGGTTCCCTTTAAAGGAGTTGTTTATAAAAAAAACAAAAAAAACAAACGTTGTTCAAATCAACTAGTGCCACAAAGTGCCAGAGATTTGTAATTTACTTCTATTCCAGTCTTTCAGTACTTATCAGCTGCTGTAGGTCTTACAGGAAGTGGGGTATTCTCTCCAGTCTGACACAGTGCTCTCTGCTGCCACCTCTGTCCGTGACAGGAACTGTCCAGAGCAGCAGCAAATCTCCATAGAAAACCTCACTAAAAAACTTCAATAAATAAAGATTGAAAAGAAAACCTCTCCTACTCTCCAGACTAGAAGGAATACACTACTTCCTGCAGGGCATTTAGCAGCTGATAAGTACTGGATGGCTGTAGATATTTTAATAGAAGTAAATTAGAAATCTCTGGCACCAGTTGATTTAAAATACTTTTTTTTTCTGAACTACCCCTTTAAATACATAGATTTAGTAGGGTACGTTAACACTGAGAAATAGGTGAAGAATTGATCGGGGAAGTTTTTTGCTGGAAATTTCCTCTTCTTCAGCACTAGTGGAATAGGTGCTGAATTTAAGCAGAAAGTGGAAATTCAAAGCCTCAAAGACTTCTATGGGATTTCTCTAGCAGAAAGCGGATGCGCAGTGGAACATTCCGCATGTAAACAACAGAGCGGAAATCCCATTGAACACAATAGGACTTTGCTCTGTACATATTTTAAGGACGGAATTTCAAGTGGAATACATGTAAAATTAAGTGTGGATTCTGCTTGAAATTCCTCACCTATTCCTCATTGTGCACGCACCCTTTTCGTCAATGGATCTGCAATGTATGAGGCACCCACTATATATACTGATAATTTTCTGCTGGTAAAATTCGCAGCATGAAATCTGCAGGATAGATATATATATATATAGATATATATATATATATATATATATATATATATATATATATATATATATAAATATATAAATTAGGTGAATATATCTTAGAAATATGCCCCACATGCCATCAATGTTGCAGCAGATCTTGCAGGGTTTGTGGCTCTGAACCTCGGGCCCCGTCACACAGCGGCATTCTGCTCAGTACTTTATATCAGGAAGTTTTGCCAAAACACATAAAAAAGTGCAAAGAGTTTTGTTCTGTGCAGATTCCAATAAATACTGAGCGGAATACAGAGAACAAGTAAC
This sequence comes from Dendropsophus ebraccatus, assembly GCF_027789765.1. Lineage (NCBI taxonomy): Eukaryota > Metazoa > Chordata > Amphibia > Anura > Hylidae > Dendropsophus > Dendropsophus ebraccatus. The sequence continues at coordinate 7,324,898 of NC_091468.1, forward strand.
CTAACAAAGATGTAAGACGCAGAGGAAACCAGTGGTAACCGGTAGTCATACAGATAAAAATACTAAAAATACTGTTACAAGTCATGAGAAATATAAAATAATATAGAAATTACATGCAAACCGTAATATCAGCAGTATGGGGGGTATTATAAACCATGACATCAGCAGTATGGAGGGGGGTTTATTAAAAACCATGACATCAGCAGTACGGGGGGGGGGGGCAGTTATTAAAGTGTCACTGTCGTGAATTTTTTTTTTGCAGAAATCAATAGTCCAGGCGATTTTAAGAAACTTTGTAATTGGGTTTATTATCCGAAAAATGCATTTTTATCATGAAAAAGCAGTTTGAAGCTCTCCCCCCTGTCTTCATTGTTCTCCTATGGAGAGAGCTAAAGAAAAGACCAAAACAGGACAACAAAGAGTTAATCTACAAATCCCTCACCCGTTATCTGTTCTGACCATCACCAGTGACCTGTCTGAGCTCAGATTACAGCTGTCACCCAGCTCCGTGCCTGTAATCCTCTGTTATCTGCTTTCTGCTGCCGGCTAACTCCCTCCTTCCTCCTCCCCCCTCCCCTCTCCCTAGAGCAGACAGGGGACGTCTCCTGCAACAAGTCACAATTTTCAGATTTTTCAGAGTGGATGAAAAAGAGGAAGGAGGGGGGGACCTGGGAAAAGGCTTTTTACATGCAGATAATGGCAGATTTGGCTAATAAACCCAATTACAAAGTTTCTTAAAATCGCCTGGACTATTGATTTCTGCAAAAAAAAAAAAATACGACAGTGACTCTTTAAAGCTTATGCCAGAGATCTGGCATTAAAAAGTCACAAATATTAGAGAAAAGCAGATTTTTTTTTTGCAGTTAGACTTTTATAAAGATGTCTCTGAATTTGTTACATCAGAAAATAGCCAAATTGTGTCTAATTATCCCCCCACCTGGAATACATATATTCCTATTATACCGCGATACTACAGATGGCACAGAACTGAATACATGTATTTCAAAGTATTATGTAACACACACACACACATTATATATATATATATATATATATATATATATACACACACACATCACTTTTTAGGAAAACTCACAGATCTCGGAGGAGCCTTGTATATGCAGGTACCAGCACGCCATGGGGGAGCCGCACATTATAATTTGGCAGTGCTTTCCTCCCGCATGGTTATAGTTCTCTATGCTGGTAGATACAGTAGTGGTTTTCACCTTTTGGCCGTAAGTGCTAAAGGTGAACAACAAATGCTAGGCTACAAGATAGCAACAAGCGGCAGTAATCCTCCTCTCAGGGACACAACCTGCACAGGCTGTACACAGTGCAAACATATAGCGTGACATACGTATCCACATGAACATCCAGAGGCCCTGCATATCATCTCTTATCGCTATCACCAATTCTACAATGATTTATAGCCTCTTTACTATGGTTTCCTATAGGAATCTGATGACAGTGTTTTACTAAGTCTCTATTTCTTTTTAGCATTGCAACAATTTAAAGGAAAGAAGTTCCAGGACTTGGATCGCTGGACCCCAACAATAGAAAACTTATTTCTTTAGTTGCAGAAATTGTACAGAATAAAAATAAAAATAGCACTTGTGCTGCCCATCCTCTCAGCTTCTGTTATTTGTACTTCTATTCAAGAGGAAATGAAAATCAAAAGTAAAAAAAAAGTTATATTAATAAAATGTTGTTTTTGTTCTTCTGTTTTTTTCTGCACGGTTTAACCTTTTGCAGAAGACAATCAACAACGGTGCTAGATACATACTGCACTGATGCCTTAATAAAATCTAAGTTAATGCAATAGTTGTGGCTGCAGTCCCATGTAAGACTGATATAACAATGTGTTGCGCCACATGACAAACTCAGCCTTGCCGGATCTGTAACAACATGCGGCAACCTTAGAAGATATCGAGACACAAATGGGTTACTTATCAAGACAACTGGCGGATAGGTGTAACCGCATCTCCCCCAAACCGACCACATTCTTTGCATAGACTATTGCAGAACAGTAATCCTAACACCTGAGTACGAGGAAGGCGGCCGACTGATAGCGGGGAAGGGGAGAGGATTCACACAAGGAATGGGAGATAGAAGTTTCTAGAGAACCAATGATTGGCGGTGAACGCTGCCGCCCGGCTGTTCTTACATTCAGAAAGCTGCTGCTTCTCCTCCAGGTATCCATACTCCGGGTGAGGAGCTGAAAGAAAACAAGGGGATATAGTCACTGACAATACCAGGAACAACAGACACCTGTAATTCTAATGAAGCTGGATGATTTAGTGAGTGACCCCCGGATATAGAAGCCAATGTAGGTTCAGCTCTACCGGCGAGTAAAGTCCTAAGTTTCCAATCTCATCACATCCGAAAATGATCTGCAACTGAATCCAGAGCCGGTCTGTCAACGAGACCTTAGTGGTTGCAAACACAGGACAAGGGATGCCCACACAAGCCCCTGCTCAGCTCCTGGCCTGGAACAACCAGCAACTTTAGCCATAGGGACCTCTTGGCCCTTTGTGAAACTTCTAGGATTAACCCAATTAATCAGATAAAGAAAATTGATCATTTAGTTCTGAAATGCCTATTCCAGATACCGGCTGCGGAGGCCTCGGCCAAACGTGGTGCAGACGTGTGCATGTAATGCCCTCTACAGGAATAACAGTAAATTACAGCGTTAAAGAAAAAAAAAAAAAAGAATCAGTGTTTGAGTGTAATGAGAAAGGACACTACATGCCCACTGCACAGGCCGAACTCCTACAGAAAGCAACAGTGACCCGGCCGAGCATAGAAGGGAGGGGGCACCGACCCAAACGCTGGGAAGCCCTATAGGAAGCTACAAAGTGACAACTTTATTTTCAAAAACTTATTCCCTCAACATACAATATTAATTGATTCCAAGACGGCCATTGCATGTTGGGACCAAGACTCTATGGAAAACTGGTATTTGGTTCTAAATCCCCCAAAATGAGAAAAAAAATGAAGAGTTAAAACAAAATAAGCAGCTAACTATTATGGACAAAGCAAGTCCTTACATATAACAGTCAGAAAGAGTGACTGGAGACTGTCCATTACTTTCTATGTAAGGTCCAGAGAGTTTTCAGGGTCCTGTACAGATCACACAGGGTCCCAGAAAAATAACATGAGGCCGCCCTCACCTGGTGCCCATAGGAGTGGCTCATCCTGGCGCAGGTAGAGGGCAGCACAGGACATGTCCTGTAGAGAAATACAACTAGACAGCAAACCAGTGCAGGCACGTCAGTAATACTGGGGGGTTAGGCTGGGTTCACACTACGTTTGCAAAAGACAGATGAAAAATGGATTGAAAAAACGGATGCACGGATCCGTTTTTTTAACGAACACAAAAATTTTGCACACACATGCATCTGTTTTTTCTATCTGTTTTTCATCCATTTTTTGCAAAAAATGGATGGAAAAAAAACTGATTGCAAAAACGTAGTGTGAACTTTCTTTGGTCGATCATCTAGTATTACACATGTGCCGCAGATCCTGACTCTCTGTATGTTGTATGCTGAATCTGGTCTTAAGTTTCGATGGTCCAGAGAGGAACATTGTATGTTGAAAATCATGAGGTCATTATTAGTCGAAGGACCACTATACGATTCAAACGTCACCACTTCTAAAGTTTAAGCAGAACAGTTACAGATACGGACATTACCTGACTCCTTCTTGTCGTGATAATGATGTATCCCCAGATCTTCATCTAGTGTAAAAAAAAAAAAACAGAGGAAAAAAAACTCCGTTATTTCTAGCGCTCGCTGACAGCCCTCGATCCCAGCCAGACGTGCCATACACTGCTCTGTGCCGCATATCAGCCACACTCAATTGGTTTAACACAGCTCTCTAGCAAATGGCATTAAATTCTTTTTCCACATCAATACTTTCTCTGAACTCATAACAACAATGTAAGAAATTGTTCCCGGTATCTTCCGAGCCTGATTTTAATTTAACAATAAATTAACATTTGATCTCTGCTGGAAGGGTTGCGGATTCACTCAGCATGTAGACGCTGCTCCCACGGCGGTGGTGGTGGGGTAGGACGGCACCAATCGCCGCTCTGGAGCAATGGGGGTTATTTGTGGTGGTGGGAGTTCCCGTGTACAATTGCTGGGTGTTAGGTAAGTCAGGGATACCCGGCTTCTTACTGTTGTGTGAAATTATATTTGCGCAAAGCTGTTTGAAATGCAAAATAAAATAATAACCAGCTCCATGATCAGGCATGGCCGAGAAATGACATCTTTAAAGGGATGTTCCAGGTTTTATTTTTTACATTTATTTATTTATAGAATAGGAAATTATGCAATTTTCTAATTCACACTTTGCAACTGACCCATCTGCATGTTGCGTTCTCTGCAGCTCTCATAGAGAATGAAGAGAACAGCAACACCCTGCTGCTCCATTCTGACAGGCCAACCCGTCTGCTGTTCCTGAGATGGCAAGGGCCCAGCAGTCAGATCCGGTGATCAGAACTGGGGATTAAGGCCCTATTACATGAGACGATCCTGTAATTGTCCTGTATAATGGAAGGCAATGATCAACCAACATGAACGATGTCGGCTGATCGTTGCTGTCGTTTGTCTTTAAAGAAGTTGACAGAAAAAACACTAATTATAGCAACGATCCGCTGCCGTTGTCCTATGGAATAGGAGCGGCAGCAGTAGACCACTGCTATCTGCCATGGGCTGCCCGGACGATCAAGCGATCACCTGGGCACCCCCGCTCCCCACGCCCGCCCATGTACCCACGCGTGTAATAGCTACGGCAGCAAGTGGGGAAAGAGAAGAAAGCGAGCACTCGTTTGATCCTCTCCATCGCCCTGTGTAATAGGGGCTTAACTCTGTGAGCTGGAAACATACTTTACAGGGGTACTCTGGTATGAGAAAATTGTATTTAAATAGGGCTGGGTTCACACTATGCTTTTGTGTTTTTTTTTTACAAAAAACAGATGAAGAAAACGTAGTGTGAACCCAACGTAAGCTCCAGGATATAAAACTCACTGATATAGTGATATAACTAATAATTCTGACTTCAGCAGTTTTTGTGTGATCAACCCCTGACAGGAAGTTAAAAATTAAAGAATTACAGAACATGTATTGTCTCCAGCTCCTTGTCTCTCAGTGAATATATCATCCTCTAAGGACATGACGAAGCTTGGCTGAATCTTGTCCCTGAGCTTTAGCCCTGTCCCTTGAGTGATGTCACCATCTCTGACCAGCTCCTATTCCAAAATTACTATCTTACTGTCATATACACAGATTATATAATATATATATAATTAGGACACTTGGGGAGAGTGTGGTACAGCACGCTGCTTTGTGATGATTGATGCTACAACTGATCATGCAATGTTCTGCAACAGGGGGTGAACTGGTAGGGAGGCAGGGTTACTTGCCAAGTGGGCGGGTCATCTTGGCTTGTAGCATATATAATCTCTATAATTCTACATTATACATATAATAACACCAGCGAGACCACTGCTTCCAACCATGGGAGGAAAAGAGCAGCCTATCGGGAGAAAGAGACAAGTTTGCTAAATAATTGTATGTGCAAAAGTATTTAAATTGATGAATCCTACAAGACTGAAAATAACCCTTTCAGTGCCAGACAACCTCTTCAAATGGGACCTGTAACCCCCCCCCCCCGCAATAAACTATCTGTTACTACCATTACATAGCTTAGAATGCCATGATTACACACCTTGTTATAGTATTTTTTTTATAATCCTCCCTGATATATGGGGATTTATGGTTTGTCTGACAAATGATTTATCAGTCAGAAGGTGTAAACTTAAAGGGGTATTCTAATCTCAGCTAACAATACCCCTAACAATACCCAGAAGAGGGGCGTGATCATCTCTGCAAGGAACGGCCATCGTACTCCTACGGTGACAACATATCTCCTTCTCGGAATAGGACTGGCCAGTAGAAACCCAAGATGCCTGATCCTTCTCTCCCCTGACGTCTCCCCCCATACACACTGCGGGCGGTCCCACTATAGTCAGCTTCATGTATAGCCCTGATATCCCTGTAAACCCCCCCCCACCCCCCATTGTTCTTTTTCTCCTCTTTCTAATTTTCCCCGCCTTCCTTCCTCCTTCTCCCCCTCACTTATGTCTCCATTTCTACTTGAGGCCCTGCGTTCTTGTTCCATGATGTATGTTGTAATATGGTGATCTTATTACTTCTGGTATGTAGTAATTAATATTGTGGTCGACTGACACTTAAGGGTCCTATTACACGGCCCGATCATAAACTGTACACTAGCACCGATCTGCTAGATCGGCGCTCATTTACTGAGCAATGAGACAGGCCGACTATTGGACCGCAAGGGCTGTACAGACATCATTAGCTATGTCCATGCAGCCCTTGCCTTTAGTATCAAATAATAAAGTAGTACCTTACCTTACCACATTCCCTGGGGTCCTCGGGCCTTCTCTTATGTCTGCAGCTCTTTCTTCTCTGCACTGGCAGGCCGCCGGCCGCTCTGCCAATCACAGGCTCGGTTGAGTGGCCGGCGGCCTGTCCCAGCCTATGATTGGCTGAGCAGCCGGCGGCCTGTCTCGGCCTGTGAGTGGCTGAGCAGCCTGTCAGTGCAGAGAAGGCAGCACTGCAGACACCAGAGAAAGCCTCTGAGGACACCGGAGAAGGCCAGGACACCAGGGAACGAGTTATTACTGTATTATTTTATACTACAGTCATCAGACGCACATTGCTATTACACGTAGCGATGCATGCCCAACGCCCGAGGACCTAAAGAAATGATCAGCTGATGATCATTTCATCGTCTGACCGTTCTCTCTATAACACAGAGCAATAATCGGGCAAATCTTCCTGATCCTGATTATCGCTCCATGTAATAGGGCCCTTACTTCACCTGTGAGAGAATCTAAAGAACATTCCAGATAATCACATTGTAGGATTTATAGATAATTATTCACCATTTGATTCCATGTAATAAGGATGTGATACAATAGAAGAAGAGAAGTTCCTATTTGGTGCAGAAACCTATGTTTGCTGTTCCAGAGGTCGGACGTTTCCTGGAGGTCTTGGCCAGGCATTGTGTCCCCCTCCCCCATACACATCTTCTCCACATCTTTCAGGTTTCGGGACTGTCACTGGGGGGGCAACATTGAGTTTCAGCTATTCCATAGATTTTCTATTGGGTTCCGGTGTGGAGACTGGCGGCTGCTCCAGGACCATGAAATGCTTCTTACGGAGCCGCCAATTACTAGTTCTGGCTGTGTGTTTTAGGTCATTGTCAAACTGACAATCCATCCATCCATCCATCCTCCCTTCAATATGGTGCACTCGACCTTCAAGCCGCCAAAGTATGAATTTCCCTTCCCCATGCTTCACGGTCAGGACTGTGTTCTTGGGGTTGTACTAATCCTTCTTCTTCCTCCAAACACGGCAAGTTGAGTTGATACCAAAAAATTCTATTAAGGACTTATCTGAGCAAATGACCTTCCTCCATGCCTCCTCTGGATCATCCAGATGGTCATTGGTGACATCACACGGGCATGGACATGTCATCTTGTGTTTCTTCCATTTTCTAAAAATTGCACCAACAGTTGTTGCCTTCTCACTAAGCTGCTTGCCTATTGTCCTGTAGCCCATCCCAGCCGTGTGCAGGTCTACTATGTTGTCCCTGGTGTCCTTAGACAGCTATTTGGTCATGGTGGAGAGGTTGGAGGGTGACTGAGTGTGTGAACAGATGATTACTATACAGGTAAGGAGATGAAACTGGTGCAGGTAATCCAGGTAATGAGGGCAGAGTATGAGGAGCTTCTTATAGAAAAACTTAACAGCTCTGTGAGAGGCAGAATTCCTGCTGATTAGTCGGAGATCAAATCCTTATTTCATGTAATAAAATGGTGAATAATTATGTATAAATCCTGCTATGTGATTATCTGGGATGTTCTGTAGATTCTGTCTCTCACAGGTGAAGTTACTGACCAGAAATATTACCCCTTCTCCATTTTGAGTAGGTGATCAGCAGTGGATCAGATACTTATTTTCCCCACTGTATAAAGGAAGTATTTTATAACCCTTTTACTGGTCTAACCAAGGGGTTCAAACTCCTACTGGTCCTACTGGTCACCAGAACAGGGGCCCCGGTCACCCAGCTACAGGACTGCAGACCAGGAGGCCAACTTTCCTCCATTCTTGTGATTGGTGGGGGTCCTAGCAGTTGGATACGGGATAACATTGGATCATGGAATAACCAAACAACATCTGGACATGTTGGATTGTAAACAAAAACATGTACACCCCCACCCCCCCCCAACTCATCTTTATTAGGGCACCCGATACCCTAAAATAAAAGGCTCTCTCTAGTGGCAGATAACATTTAAAGAAAAAGCTAATCTGAAAGGCCGTCCAGCAAAAACTCCAGATAGATCATAATAGTGGTGAGGAGGAAGCCTTTTGTGAGTATTGTGAGACTAGTTAGTTGACACAACTAAAAACCCTTTATTTTTTTTCAATAGATGGCCGTAATACATTGCAGAACTAATATTTTACATTACAGGCGCTTTATCTAGCACCAGGGTTCCACAGATATACTAAAATAGGACTTCAATAAAACAGATTTACCTCCAACATGCAAGGTATTCTTCAGGGACCACAGGTACAGCTCAGCCAGGCAGAAAGACATCTGTGAAAGAGAAAAAGGTTTCATCAAAGAAAGGAACAACATGTGCAAATGAATGGCCCTTATTATCAGCAATCACAGTGCACACATCCGTACAGGGCCCGGACCGGCGGCATCAGCACCGCCAGCTACAACCGTCCACAAATCAATCAGGAAAATCTTCCTTGGACTTTCAGAGCGAGGTAGAAGAGAAAACCTTTGCATTGAATGGCGGGGGTCACCGCAAGAGGCACAAAGGACTAAATTATGGAGCATTATCTCCTATTATATACAACAAAACTGCTAGATTTAATAAGATACACAGAGTACATGGTAAATATACACTATATGGAGTGAATAGACATTACAACTACAGGAGCTTTTAGGCCACCCCATTCTAAATCTATAGAAACTAATGTGAAGTTGCCAATCGCTATAAAGCCCTTTAATGGGCACTGTCACAAAAACGGACTTCTGACGTGTCATCAGGCGTCGTGTCATAGGTTATTGATCAGAGCAGGTCTCACTGCTGACACCCGCTCTGATCAAAATATATAGTTGGGGTGAGATCATGGCAGCACCATCATCTCCCCGACCAGTGGCCTAGAACGTCAAAATTTCCCACAGACTTATATGGTGATTTTTGACCGGTTGCACTTCTGTTTTAGTTCATCCTATTGGTGTTGGATGGGTTGGGGTCAGCGCTGTGTGGGCCAGGCAAGGTCCTCCACTCACCCAGCACTGGGGACGCAGCCAGGCTGGAACCGAAGAGGCTGAAGCCCAACAGTTCATGCAAGGTTGTGATTAGTAAATTATTTGTAAATCATAACACTTACCAAAAATGACTGCTTACTTATAGGGAAAAGGGAAGTGAAGAGTCATGGTGGGGCAAGGTTAATATTATGCAGAGGGAAAGGCCTGAGCATGCATGCTGAGCCTGTCCGCCTCCGCCAGAGGGTCTACTCAGTGTCTAAAATCAAAGTACACAGTACTGCCTCCTAAAAGCAATTCCCCTCACATCCATCCCTCTAGCTTGTCATTATTATCAGTTCACTCATGTTCATCATCACTAAAAGCAGTTTACCGCTTAGACCAAAGCTGCTTGTGTCCAACCCATTGCTTGCAGTGATCCTACTGTTGTTTATTCCCTTTTTACCCATACAGAACCTTACAAACTCATCAGTACATCAATAACCCCCTAGTCCCCTCTACACAGATTATCTATAGTCATGTAGTGTAAATGGTCTCCAGCACAGAGCCAGCCTGTCCAGCCTAAACGGTGCCCTTTCTCCAGCACTATGCCATGGTATGACAGAGAGGAGGAGGAGGGCTTGAATTTGTGAGTACTGCTTGCAAACAGCCCAGCACTGGTCCCACTCTTTAAATGGAGAAAAATAAAGGTCCTTGTACATTAATCGATTTGTCAGCTGATCAGCAAGATCAGTGCAGTGCCTTCACATGGCATGACAAATCAAGCAGCAGGCCTGCACGAACGATCCTTGTATCATTCATGCAGCCCTGGAAACTGACAGCACTGATATGTATATACTGGGTTCTGGGATATGTATATATCCGTGCTGTCAGTTTCCAGATCACAAGTAGTGTAAACTTACCATCCACACTGCTTATGATCCAGCATCCAGCTCTCCCATCCTCCGACTGTATAGTTAGGCCTCACCTACTCCGGCTGTCAATCATTCTGGAGGAGGTGGCAGCCTCAAGATACAGCAGCATCCGAGAATGGAAGAACAGGATGGCAGATCCCAAGCAGCATGGGGGGTAAGTATACACTGCTTTTGATCTGGAAACTGTCAGCACAGATTTATACATATCCCATATGAACAGTATCTCCTATATACATATACGTGGTGTCGGTTTCTCATTATGGTTATCAACCTCACATAACCCTGTTTTCACAATAAATTTTGAAGCAGGCTGAAAAGACTCGTTCAGCTGAGGATCAGGTGTCTTCCTGCTCCTCAGCTGATCGCTGTTACCTTTACATGGGCCAAAGGAGCCCTTCTAGCAATCAATAATCAGCCCGCATAAAAGGCCCTTGAGAAATAGCCGTGCACCAGGAAGGGGATTCCCAGGAGCCCAAAAACAGCAGGAAAAGCCCAAAAACCACCACTCTCAAAACTATTTTAAAAATATCCCTGTTTGAATGTATGGAAGACTTTAAAGTGTACCTGTCATTAAAAAAACTTCTGATATTTTATAGCAACATGTCAGAAGTTTTTATCGGTTAGAGTCCGGGTGCAGAGACCCCCAACGATCACTAGAACAAGGGAGCAGAGACGCCTATATGGATACTGCTACAGCAGAAATGGAAGGAGTTATAATGGAGCCAATACAAACCTCTTACATGTAACTATGACAAGTCAGAAGTTATTTCCAATTACAGGAAAGCTTTAAGATCTCTATTCTCTGGAACTGTAAGGCCTCGGCCAATCTCTGAAAAACTACCCTATAGAAACAGTGCTCCAACAAACCTACAAGTCTTGCCTTTTTTTTCCATATACCCAGCTACACAGACTGGATCTAAAGTTGGTGTCTCACAGCATTTTTTTCTTCTTTTATTTTTAAATACCACTGACTCTGTGACAATTTGCAGTTCACTTCTTGAGCCAAAACCAGGACCGAATTTAAAGGGAATCAGGAATGAGGAATGAGGAAAAAAACAAAGAAACCCTTACACTTTATTCTGTGGGATCCAATTCAGTAACATGTACAGCATTGTGGTCTGTAGCGTGCCAATATGGTGTTACAAAATAAAATTTACCAACAAAGATGCAAACAAACTGCACCTTAAAGGGGATGTGTCACCTAAATTTTCTTTTACTGATTAGTCACATACTAAAACATGTTCTTTTATTTTAATCTCCTATTTTCTGACTGTAATTTTTCTATTTTATTCTTTGTACATTGTTATGGGGGCGGCCACCTTGCCTGAGCGGTTTTAACAGCATTTAGTGACATGCTTTACAGCGAGACTCATGGATGACAATAGACAGACTCTGTCCCCTTGAGATGAATGTGAGACATTACTGAGCACGCTCTGTGACCTGTGAAGAGGTCATTCCACAGGGAGCTGCTATTGTCTCCTCTATCTACTGGTGTCACATGACGCTGCAATGCTGTACAGATCACTTTACTGCAGCCTCCTCTTATCACCACAGACACAACAGGAAGTCTCAGCTTAGTTTTAGCCCCAGTGGTTAGAATGAAAACTGCAAGATATCAGGATTTTTATATAATATAGATAGAAAAATGGAAAATTAAAAAAAAAAAAGGCAAAAAAAAAAAAAAAAAAAAAAAAAAAACGATAAAAAATATGTTTAAGATAAAAACGTTATTTAAACAATAAGTCATTTTCTGATGACACATTCCCTTTAAGGAGACCTTAAAAAGACCTTAACAGAAACAACACAAACACTTAACCTCAAACAGAGTCAATCTGTCAAGTAAGCAAACAGAGCAACAGGAGTGTTCACACAGCAATGTTTACCAGGGGACTGATGCTCCGCACTCTTCCATGGCCATTGGCTACAAACAGCTTAAGAGCTCTTGTATGAGTCTGTGTCAGGTAATCTCAGGAGGAGACGTGGATTATTATAAAGGTTTTATGTTTAGTAGTGCTCAGACGTGAGGCCCCAAAGCAGGAGATGAGCGAACTTTGAGAATGTTCGGATCGTCTGAACCCAAACACTCTGCATTGGATTACTGGTAGCTGAAGAAGTTGGATTTGGATGGAATCTGGATCCGTATAATGACACGTCCAAACATTATGCGGTCTGTGCTCCGGGCAAATGCATGAAATCCGCGGTCACTGGCCGATAAAAAACTGTTGCGACCGCATGTTGACTATTTTGTACAGACATATGCAAGGGGCCTAGAAATTCTTTCCCGCTTGATCTTTTAAACAGTGATCCCAGGTAAGCATGACTTATGGGAGAAGGAGGTGGGGTTAAAGGGGTTATCCAGCGTTACAAAAACATGGCCACTTTCCCCCCTCTCTTGTCTCCAGTTCAGGTGCGGTTTGCAATTAAGCTCCATTTACTTCAATGGAACTGAGTTTGAAACCCCAGCCAATCTGGAGACAAGAGAGGGGGAAAAGTGGCCATGTTTTTCTAGCGCTGGATAACCCCTTTAAATACAACCCAAGAAGAACCCACAAAGAAAGAAGATGTATGTAATATTGGCACCAAAAACATCCGTCCCAATTGGGGTTTAAAAACACTTAAAATCCATAGTTGCACAGGGATGGAGCTTAATTGCAAACTACACCTGACCTTGAGCGGCCATATTTCTGTAGCGCTGGATAACCCCTTAGACCCCAAGTGGGACAGATGTTTTTGATGTCATTGTACTTGTTTTCCAATAAATCTCCTATGTGTTGTATATCTTTGGTGTGCTGGTTATATTACAACTATGCTCAGCCAATCGCGGCTGAGCAGCAGATGATGCGGCAGAGGGGGGCCGGCATGAGGGACAGCTGAAGCGGTCCAGCCGGCCTCCTGAAGATGAAGTCGTCGACCCAAGATGGTGGCTGGGGTCAACAGAGAATACGTAAGTGTACCGCACCACACTTACGGGGTGGGAGGAACAAGGAAAAGGGGGCCATTCACTTAAATAACACACATTACAAAGTTGTATAACTTTGTAATGTGTGTTATTTATTGAATAAATATTAAATGCTGCACTACCCCTTTAATATACTGTAAACCATCACACTGCCTGTATTTTGCATTTACAGTGGTACTGTGGTTTAAGAGTAACTTGGAGTGAGATCGTTTTGCAAGAAGTTCACAGGTTTTAAAAATTGTAACTTGGTTTAAGAGCTCCCTGTACTGGGTGGGAGGGGGAGTGGGGCATGGTCTGCATAGCGGGGTCTACAGCATTGTACTCTGACCCAGGAAATCATAGCAGATCCACTTCAGGCTGGGGCTCACATCAGGGGACAGGACTGTGGAGGTAATCTTGTGCTGCTATACTGTGCCCACATATGCCTTGCTCATTCTCTTATGCTCTCTGCAGTCTCTATCAACCCTTATGTTTTCCATCGTCTCCATTCCTGTTATAATGTGCCTGCAATCACACACCAAGTTTCTGTCACTGTCCTCCTGCACAGCTCTGTAATTCTCACTTCCTGATTGGTCCATGCTGAACACACCCCCTTCCCCATTGCAGTCATGTAATCACACAGACCTCTGATAGCGGCCCTACATCTCTATTCTAGCCTGTTGTACTACGCTACTGCATTATGGGGATCTGCAGTTCCATCCTGTATCTACAAACTGCTGCAGTTTTTTCAGATTCAGATGTTTCTAAATGTTTGTTTCATTTATTTTACATGTTATTCAGAATAAAAAAAATCATTATTTTTGGGGTGTGGAACCAATTTTCTGCATTTCAATGATTTCCTATGGGGAAAATTTGCTTTAGTTTAAGAGTGATTTGTATTACATACATATATTTGGATTATATATATTAGTTATTTAAGCCAACTTGCCTTTTATAGTTCTGTGGCCCTTTAAAGTGGTAAAACGTACTGCATAAAAATCACCAGTAATGTCCAATCCAGTGAAGCATCTCTCCGTGACTCCCCGGGGCGGCCTCCCCTCCTCCGCCAGTAATTAGTATCACACTGATTACACTTTAATTACACCGGCCTGATGGTGAGTCCCAGATAAGTCCGGAAAGCCAATCGGCGCCATGTTCTGGCTCATAATTTGCCCTCATTTGGAGGTGTTTTTCTTCACTTAGATCACATATCATTGGAATAGATTGTCATAATTATTCTGATAATTCTTAAATAGAAGTCTGGCTCCTTAATAAGCTTCCTTTCTTCACTTGTCAACAGTTTAAATGAATTTCCCATTTGAGAAAATATTACGATTCATTGAAAAGTCGGTGGTATCATGTAATAATAAAAAATAATATATATATATATATATATATATATATATATATATATATATATTATAATAAGGTTTATCACTAAATCCTCTGTTAAATATCAGTAAAAAACACAGATTTTCATCTCTGGCTTAAAGGGGAACTATCAGCAGGAGATGCCGCGGAGGAAGGTATGTCACTTACCTTGGCGCCGTTCCAGGGCAGTTAGTGGTGTGCTCCACTGTCCGGTAAGACCGTTAGGAGCACTGCCCACTCTCACAGCGCAGGTCCGGCCCGCCAACGGCCAGCCGGCTCTATTGATTATCATCAGAAGGGGGCCGGCTGGCCAGATGTGGGTCGTCGCGATGGGGGGCTGGGCAGTGCTTCTAAGAGTCTTACCGGGCCGAGGAGTAAACGACTAAGTGCACAGGAACAGCACTGAGGAGGAAGATAACAGACATACCCTCCTCCTCTGCGTCTCCTGTGCAATAGGGACAGAGCAGGGTAGATTCCTCTAGTTCCCCTTTAAGTAGATAGTTCCTCTTTAAGGAAAAGTTGAAATAATCATTTGTCCAGCATTGAACATAAAGATCTATAAAGCAGCCAACTACCCATCATCCATACGTACAATGTGCCGCCATGCAGAATAACCTTTACAATTACAATCTGTAACTACGTCTGTGTTGACAAAAAGTTTCTCTTTCAAGAATTTTGACACTAATTCTGCATAAAATCTATACAGCAATGCTATCAATGGGAAGTTAAAACGGACCAGCTCTGGATACAATTTCTCCCACTGTAGTCAATGGGATTTCATAGCGCCTAAAAAAAAAAAGGTCAAAAATGCATCAAAACAAGCTTAAAAGCAGCTTTTAAAATGTACATGTGGGGCCAAAAAGTATTCACCAACATAACAAAGAATAATCCATCCGGTGGCCTGTAGAAAGGACACGGTAACAGATATCCTATAGACAGGTGACTATGTAGCGATAGAAAAAACAAAAATGAGCAAACTCTGCCACCTAGTGGCCCAAACATGAACCACATAGATGTGGCAGAAACACTAAAGAATTCTGTTAACCAGCAGTGATCTGTGAAACTACAACTCCCAGCAAGCCGGACAGCTGCAGACATAAAGAACAGAATAATTTTTAGTCTGATCCTGTTATGATCCACGTGAGTGACGTTTCCTGAGAGTGCGGTGCGATACGTTATAGGAGTATAAAGGATCAGTAACAGACACTGCACATTCCACTGCTATTACCATGTAATAGTGTAACCTAATGTTTTTTTCACTATAGCTGCATACACGCTATTGTTCATTCTAAGGTTGTGTTCACACATTAGAAGTTTTGCTGCATTTTTTTTGTGCGGCCTACATATATATTATGTGGCCTCTTAAATCTTGTCTATACATATTGACTGTGTGGGCTTTGCTATGTGATCAGCATTACTAGACCTAATCGAAGGTGTTTCCTTGTTATAAATGGGCAAATTAAAGGGGTACACTATCCTTACCTACCAACCCTTCTCCTATATCACTATCCTTACCTACCAACCCTTCTCCTATATCACTATCCTTACCTACCAACCCTTCTCCTATGTCACTATCCTTACCTACCAAACCTTCTCCTATGTCACTATCCTTACCTACCAACCCTTCCCCTATATCACTATCCTTACTTACACACCGTTCTCCTATGTCACTATCCTTACCTACCAAACCTTCTCCTATGTCACTATCCTTACCTACCAAACCTTCTCCTATGTCACTATCCTTACCTACCAAACCTTCTCCTATGTCACTATCCTTACCTACCAAACCTTCTCCTATGTCACTATCCTTACCTACCAAACCTTCTCCTATGTCACTATCCTTACCCACCAAACCTTCTCCTATGTCACTATCCTTACCTACCAAACCTTCTCCTATATCACTATCCTTACCTACCAAACCTTCTCCTATATCACTATCCTTACCTACCAAACCTTCTCCTATGTCACTATCCTTACCTACCAACATTTCTCCTATGTCACTATCCTTACCTACCAAACCTTCTCCTATGTCACTATCCTTACCTACCAACATTTCTCCTATGTCACTATCCTTACCTACCAATCCTTCTCCTATGTCACTATCCTTACCTACCAAACCTTCTCCTATATCACTATCCTTACCTACCAAACCTTCTCCTATGTCACTATCCTTACCTACCAACATTTCTCCTATGTCACTATCCTTACCCACCAACCCTTCTCCTATGTCACTATCCTTACCTACCAACCCTTCTCCTATGTCACTATCCTTACCTACCAAACCTTCTCCTATGCCACTATCCTTACCTACCAAACCTTCTCCTATGTAACTATCCTTACCTACCAACCCTTCTCCTATGTCACTATCCTTACCTACCAACCCTTCTCCTATGTCACTATCCTTACCTACCAAACCTTCTCCTATGTAACTATCCTTACCTACCAACCCTTCTCCTATGTCACTATCCTTACCTACCAAACCTTCTATGTCACTATCCTTACTCACCAACCCTTCTCCTATGTCACTATCCTTACCTACCAAACCTTCTCTTATGTCACTATCGTTACCTACCAACCCTTCTCTTATGTGACTATCCTTACCTACCAAACCTTCTCCTATGTCACTGTCCTTACCTACCAACCCTTATACTATGTCACTAACCTTACCTACCAGACCTTCTCCTATGTCAATATCCTTACCTACCAAACCTTCTCCTATGTCACCCAGAAGAGACCCTTGTGGCCGCCACTTGTAACCAGTCTCCTTTTGGAATACACTGCATTACGAACATCCCTCTGATATCTATCCTTTACCAGCCACAAGTTCACTAAACTATCCAGAGATAAGATACAATTTTCTGTATCAGCCCTTTATGGGGAACTGTATCAAAGCCTTTGCTGAAGTCCAGTTAGACGATATCCACTGGAGGAAGAAAGGAAAGAGGGGACATGATGGAAACCTTTATATATGTTTTAGGAGGAAGAAGGAAAAGGAGGAAACCTTTATGCAGCAGAATTTTTGCTTTCTTATCCTATACTTTTAAGTCTGGGTTCACACTACTTATAATTCAGTCAGTATTGTGGTCCTCATATTGCAACCAAAACCAGGAGTGGATTAAAAACACAGAAAGGATCCATTCACACAATGTTGAAATTGAGTGGATGGCCGCCATATAATGGCAAATATTTGCTGGTATTTTAAAACAACGGCTGTTATATTGAAATAATGGACGTTATTTACTGTTATATGGTGGCCATTCACTCAATTTCAACATTGTGTGATCATAGCTTTTCTGTGTTTTTAATCCACTCCTGGTTTTGGTTGCAATGTGAGGACCACAATACTGACTGAAATATACGTAGTATGAACATAGCCTTAGGGTGCGTTCACACCTACAGGATCTGCAGCAGATTTGATGCTGTGCTCAGTTATTTAAATGAAATCTGCTGCAGAAAATCAGCTGCAGATCCTGTGTGAACGCACCATTAAAGTGTATCTATTGTTATAACTTTCAAAATCTAATGTCACAGAAGATGTGATATAAAGCAAGTTTGCAATTTCCATTCATTTTTGTTGTTATCATTCTGTAAAACAAAGCTGAACTTACCAGAATTCCAGGTCCAGTCTTCTGAAGGCAGCTATATAACAGCTATACTTACTGTATCCAGGTCCAGTCTCCTGAAGGCAGCTATACTTACTGTATCCAGGTCCAGTCTCCTGAAGGCAGCTATATAACAGCTATACTTACTGTATCCAGGTCCAGTCTCCTGAAGGCTGCTATATAACAGCTATACTTACTGTATCCAGGTCCAGTCTCCTGAAGAAAGCTATATAACAGCTATACTTACTGTATCCAGGTCCAGTCTCCTGAAGAAAGCTATATAACAGCTATACTTAGGGCCCTATTCCACGAGACGATTATCGTTCGCATAATCGTTAACGATAAATGATCCAAACGACCGTTATTACGAAAGACCTGAAATAGTTTGCCCATTTACATGGAAAGATAATCGTTACTTATGATCGTTCTTGCGGTCGTCTTGTCAGTGCTATTGCGTTCGTCACTAGTGCGAATGGTCGAACGACTTCTTATTCAATGCGAACGATTTGCGAACGAGCAACGATAAAAATAGGTCCAGGTCTTATTAAATGATCAACGATTTCTCGTTCGGTCGTTAGTCGTTAACTGCTATTCAAACGAACGATTATCGTTCAGATTCAAACAATTTAACGATAATCTGAACGATAATCGTCCTGTGGAATAGGGCCCTTACTGTATCCAGGCCCAGTCTCCTGAAGGCAGCTATAAAACAGCTATACTTACTGTATCCAGGTCCAGTCTCCTGAAGGCAGCTATATAACAGCTATACTTACTGTATCCAGGTCCAGTCTCCTGAAGGCTGCTATATAACAGCTATACTTACTGTATCCAGGTCCAGTCTCCTGAAGGCTGCTATATAACAGCTATACCTACTGTATCCAGGCCCAGTCTCCTGAAGGCAGCTACTGTATATAACAGCTATACTTACTGTATCCGGGTTCTGTCTCCTTCACACACAACGTATCCGCAGCAGATAACTGCCGCTGCGAGTATGTCAAACTCAGTGCCGTTAGCATACATTACCTGCTCCATCCTCCTGCTTGCTTTGGGGCCTCCAGTCGGTCAGTCAATCAGTGCGCTGCCCCACCGCGGCACACTGATTGTCTGACTGCTGGGAGATGCAGGGAAGCCCTGAAGCAAGCAGGAGCATATAGCAGAAAATAAATACTCCAGGGCCGTGGGGGTTAACGGCACTAAATTTGCCATACTCGCAGCGGGATAACTTTGACAGGGGACTTTGCTGCGAAATGGCAGCGAGAAAACTGCTGCGGATACGTTGTGTGTGAAGGCACCCTAAACACAGGAATTCCATCCAGAACAGAGAGTCACGACTTAATGTGTCCATCAATCACATGACTGCCTTCTCTCTGTGTTTCCTTTTTTGAAGACAAAAAAAAAAATAAGTCAGAAAAAAGGAGGTGCCGTGTTTTCTGATACCTAAAAAAAATAATGAATGTAAAATTGTAAACTTGCTTTTTATTACATCTGCTGCTGATTTAGATTTTGAAAGTTATAACGACAGTCACACTTAAAATCATAATGACAATCAAAAACATCCAAATGACCCTGATCAAAAGTTTACATCCCCCAGTATTTAAAGGGGTTATCCAGCGCTACAAAAACATGGCCACTTTTCCCTCTCTCTTGTCTCCAGTTCAGGTGCAGTTTGCAATTAAGCTCCATTTACTTCATAGTTACATATATACATAGTTAATGCGGTTGAAAAAAAAGACACATGTCCATCAAGTTCGACCAAGGAGGGGATGGATACAGGGAAGGGGGAGGGGTGATAGGTTCTATACATAAGCATTTATATTATTTTGGTCTAAGAACTTGTCTAGGCCGGTTTTGAAGCCCTCTACTGTTTTTGCTGTGACCAGATCCTGTGGTAGACTGTTCCAATGGAAATGAGTTTCAAAACCCCACCCAAACTGGAGACAATAGAAGGGGGAAAGTGGCCATGTTTTTGTAGTGCTGGATAACCCCTTTAATACCACATATTGCCCCCTCTAACTAAAATGACAGCTTGAAGTCTTTCATGGTAGTTGTGGATGAGGCTCTATATTTTCTCAGATGGTAAAGCTGCCTTTTATTCTTGGCAAAAAGCCAAGTAAATTCCTGGACTGTCCTGCATGAACTGCGCACTTGACATCCCCCAAGAGTGGCTTAAAGGGGTTGTCCAGTGTGGGGGCACTTTTTTGGGGGGACCGGGGAGGAGGTGGCTGAAATAAAAGACGTTCACTCACCTCCCTGGTTCCAGCGGCGGCTCACTCATCGCGGCGCTCCGGTCCCCGGCCGCTTCCGGGTGTCTGACGCCGCCCGAGACGCTACGTCTCAGGGCCGCTCAGCCACTCAGTGAAGGAGGCGGGATCCGTGTGAAGTCCGCTCAGATCCCGCCTCCTTCACTGAGTGGCTGAGCGGCCCTGAGACGTAGCGTCAGACACCCGGAAGCGTCCGGGAATCGGGGACCGGAGCGCCGCGATGAGTGAGCCGCCGCTGGAACCGGGGAGGTGAGTGAACGTCTTTTATTTCAGCCACCTCCTCCCCGGTCCCCCCAAAAAAGTGCCCCCACACTGGACAACCCCTTTAATGATATTGAGGTCAGGAGACCGATATGCTCACTCTAAAACCTTCACTCTGTCCAAGGAATTGATAATGCCAGTCAGCAGTGTTCAAACTGTGAAAATGGAAAATCAGGGGCTTTGTACAAACCTCAGTCAGGTAGACCAACAAACATTTTTCGGGAAGCAAAGAAAAGCCCACAAATACCATCAGCTGAAATCCAGGACTCCTTGAAAACTAGCGGTGCGGCTGTTTCAAGACACACAATAAGGAGGCACTTAAAAAAAAAAAATCGGTTTGCATGGTCGAGTCGCTAGAAGAAAACCATTACTGTGCAAATGCCACAAAGTATCTCGCCTACAATACGCCAAATAGCACAGAGACAAACCTCAAAACTTCTGAAACAAGGTCATTTGGAGTGATAAGACCAAAATCCAACTTTTTGGCCACAACCGTAACCGTTACATTTGGAGAGGTGTCAGCAAGGCCTATGATGGAAGGATCACCATTCCTACTGTAAAGCATGGGGAGGTTGCTGATGTGTTTTGGGGATGTGTAAGCAGAGCTGAAGGAAAGATGAATGCAGACGGTTATCAGCAAATATGGGACGTATTTGGATGTTTCGACATGACAACAATCCAAAACACAAGGCCAAGCCAACCCAACCTGCCGATGCCTACAGCAGAACAAAGAAGGTTCTGGAGCGGCCATCTCAGTCTACTGGCCTCAATATCATCGAGCCAGTCTGCGGAGGACAGAATGGGCGGCTTTACCATCTGAGAAAATAAGCAGCCTCATCCACAACTACCACAAAGACTTCAAGCTGCCATTGATGTTAGAGGGGGCAATACTCGGTATTAACAACTGGGGGATGGGAATTTTTGATCAGCGTCATTTGGATGTGTTTGGTTGTCATTATGATTTAAAAAGAGAAAACACAGTAGTGTGACAGTAAATGGCTTTACCCGACCACTAACCATGAAAGGGGGGGGGGGTCGTTTTTGTGCCATTCATACTCTCTGAAAAAAGGTAAAAACGTAAACTTTTGAGCACAACTGTATATGTTATATGAAGAAGAAGGGAAAGGAACACATGATGGAAACCTTTATATATGTTACAGGAGGAAGAAGGGAAAGAAGGAGATGATGGAAACCTTTATATATGTTACAGGAGGAAGAAGGGAAAGGAGGACATGATGGAAACCTTTATATATGTTACAGGAGGAAGAAGGGAAAGAAGGAGATGATGGAAACCTTTATATATGTTACAGGAAGAAGAAGGGAAAGGAGGACATGATGAAAACCTTTATATATGTTACACGAGGAAGAAGGGAAAGGAGGACATGATGGAAACCTTCATATATGTTACACGAGGAAGAAGGGAAAGGAGGACACGGTGGAAACCTTTATATACTGTATGTTTCAGGAGGAAGAAGGGAAAGGGGGGACATGATAGAAACCTTTATATATGTTACATGAGGAAGAAGGGACGGGGGGGGGGTATGATGGAAACCTTTATATATGTTACAAGACGAAGAAGGGAAAGTGGATGGAGAGAATGCTGCCTGTCTTGCAGTGAATTGTGTCCTGGCAGCAACGTTATCCGTGTCTCTGTAACGGTTGTATTTGTTTTTAGGAATGAACAGAAAGAAACAACCAATACTTCAGCAGTATGACCCAAATGTGGAGAGGATAAAGCCTATGCTTCTAATATGGAGAGGATAAAGCCTACGCTTCTAATATACCTATGGCACAGACATACCCGACAGGTGGTTTCCGGGAGGGGATCAGCCATGTTGGATTTTTTTTACTCTAACACGCAATGGATTTTCTGGAGGTATCTGGCAGCTGCTCGCCGCCCTCCCCTGCAAAGAAACAGTATATATTTTACAGTGATCCGGACAGCTCAGCAGGGGGTTGTCGGCAGCAGAACAATATTACGTCAGCCAGATCCCATAAGCGTGGACACTATGTAGCACACATTATATTGCCAGAGATAGGACTATAATTGTTACCATGTCCCTGAAACACGAAAAGGAAGACGTATGAGAAATCCTTAATGTAATAAAAAAAAAAAAAAAAAGGAAATACACCTACCGGGGAGAGGATCGGCTCCTACTATAAAGCTTCTGTCACCCACCAGCAGCCAAGGAAGTGAGATATTGTTACAGACGCTTGAGGATCTCTGCCCAGCAGAACGCTCCCTCCATTGACAGGAGTGCAACCCTATCTGAAGTCCCATTGTACCATGGATGTAATGAGCCTGTAATGACCCTATTAATAATGGAAACATCTAGCACTTTGCTTAGGCCGAGCCTTACATTATAATATGTATATACCCGTTTCCCCTGAAAATAAGACCTAGTGGAGGTTTTGCTGAATTGCTAAATATATAAGACCTTCCCCGAAAGTAAGACCTAGTAAAGTGTTTGTTTGGAAATATGGCCGCCGAACAGAACACCAGGGCACACAGCTGGGATTGTATTTAGCCCACCGCTAATGTCCCCTACCTTCACCGTCCATTGCAGAGCAGCTGCATGCAGGACATGAAGACCGTCACCTGCCCCCAACCCCAATGTTCCCTTCCGCAGCCGTCACTTGTAAATGTGCAGGCAGGGCATGAAATGGCCTGTCACCTGCCACCATCCCTGCTGTCCCCTACCACCAGATGTAGAGCTGCACACAGTCTGCCATTATCCTGTCACCATACCGTACACTCTGTCCCTGCTGTGCTGTATGAGTGTGCTGTGGTGAGCTTCCCCTGGTGGCCGGAAGCTGCCATACTGTATGCTATGTCCCTGCTGTCCTGTACGAGTGTGCTGTAGTGAGCTTCCCCTGGTGGCCGGAAGCTGCCATACTGTACGCTGTCCCTGCTGTGCTATACGTGTGTGCTGTAGTGAGCTCCCCCTGGTGGCCGGAAGCCGCCATACTGTACGCTGTCCCTGCTGTGCTGTATGAGTATTCTGTGTAGAGCAACCCCTGGTGGCCGGAAGCCGCCATACTGTATGCTCTGTCCCTTCTGTACTGTACGAGTGTGCTGTGATGAGCTCCCCCTGGTGGCCGGAAGCCGCCATACTGTACATTGTCCCTGCTGTGCTGTACGAGTGTGCTGTGGTGAGCTTCCCCTGGTGGCCGGAAGCCGCCATACTGTATGCTCTGTCCCTTCTGTACTGTACGAGTGTGCTGTGGACAGCTAACCCTGGTGGCCCTGCTGTGCATGTGACATGTGAATTCTTCTTTATGGAAAAATAAGATATCCCCTAAAAATAAGACTTGGTGCATATTTGGGAGCAAAAATTAACATAAGACAAAGACACTGCCTTATTTTCAGGGAAACACAGTATGTAAAGATCCATGTAAAGCGTGCTGGGGTCTGACCATGGGCATCTGAATCCCGGTGGCTGCAGAAGTTGGATGCAGTCCTAGTGAGTCCAAGAGGACACAGCCTTAGGCCTATGGCTGTATCCATGTTTTCCCGGATTCCCTAGGGCTGCATCCAACATTCAAATGGCGAGACTTCAAGGTTTGGACGGACTTGAGCATACCTGCATTACCCTCATCTCTAGTAATGATAACAGCAGAGGTCTGATTGGATACCAGGTCTTACGAAAAGGGGACATAAAAGTAATTCCCTGCTGCTCTATAAGGCTCTCGGAGGCTACTTTCAGGAAATCCTTAAAACATGACCTGTTGGTGAGGCCCGAGGACTGGAATGGAGACGCACTGATCTAGACCACCCTGACCAAGCACACGGTGAACATCTCCTCATCCTCAATGTCCCCTGCCGTATTAGACACTAGGCCAGGGGTCCTCAACTGGTGGAACGCGGAGGCCAGCTGTCCGGACCCCTGCTACAGCTCAGTATACCTGTATACTGAGCTGCGCTCTGCACAGTAGCTATGAGCGCTCGTAACGAGCGCTCATAGTTACCGTGCAGCAGTAGCACTGACAGAGAGGGAGCCATTGGCTCCTTCCCTGTCAGTCACCCCTCACTGGCTATAGCTGTTACAAGAGGCCGCTCTCTGCCTCTGGTGCTGGCGCCTTAGTGATGTCACTGGAGCACCGGCACCAGGACAAGGGGAGAGCGGCCTCTTATGACCACTGCAGTGCGGCCACAAGATGGGAAGAGAAGGAGACGCTTGGACCCAGGTCAGTATAAGTGTTTGTGTTTTTATGTTATATGCTATATGGAGGGGGAGCACAGGGAATCTATATAATTAAGGGAACACACTGAGGGAGAGCACAGGGGGGCTATATACTACTGGGGGAGCACACAGGGGGGCTATATACTACTGGGGGAGCATACAGGGGGGCTATATACTACTGGGGAGCACACAGGGGGGCTATATACTACTGGGGGAGCACACAGGGGGGGCTATATACTACTGGGGGAGCACACAGGGGGGCTATATACTACTGGGGGAGCACACAGGGGGGCTATATACTACTGGGGGAGCCTACAGGGGGGCTTTATACTACTGGGGAGCACACAGGGGGGCTATATACTACTGGGGGAGCATACAGGGGGGCTATATACTACTGGGGAGCATACAGGGGGCTATATCCTAATGGGGGAACGCACAGGGGGGGGGCTATATACTAATGGGCAACGCACAGGGGGGGCTATATACTACAGGGGGAGAGCTCACAGGGGGGCTATATACTACTGGGGGAGCACACAGGGAGGGCTATATACTACAGGGGGAGAGCGCACAGGGGGGCTATATACTACTGGGGGAGCTCACAGGGGGGCTATATACTACTGGGGGAAGTCACCCCCATTGTACCTAATTTCAAAGGGTCGGTGAGAGGAAAAAAACGCCAGTTTTCCTGCTAATAGGCAATGTATGTAAATAGTTCAACAACGTTTGTGAAAAGTAACAAAACACGTTTCCTACTGATGTTCAGCTCGGACCCTCACCTGACAAAAGACCCCGGTACTTGGAGCTTCACTAAAACTTGTTGAGTACCCCTGGTCTAGACACAGGTTACAATCATATAACCCACTGATAGAGAAGTAAAAAGCCTCCATAGACAGTCGGGCCAAGTATTGTGCAGCAGCAATCATCCCTCTCAGCTCTCACACATCCATGCTGAAACACGTCACAGGTCAGAAGTGATTGAAAAGTTTAGGGACCTTTATAGGGAGAATTCCAGCCACGGACCCATTCACTTCAAAAGCCTGAATGTGGCTGAATGTGATTTATCTGACAGATTTTTAAAGCCAAAGCCAAGAATGGATCTGAAAAGAAGAGAGATCTCAGTCCTATCTTTATAACCAGTTCTCTGTTTATAGTCTGTTCCTGGCTTTGGCTTCAAAAAGCTGTCAGATAAATCTCCCTGTGTAAAAGCACCATTAGGCCGGGTTCACACTGCATTTTTACAATTCATTTTTTCGTACGTTTTATGCAAAAAAAAAAAAAAAAAAACACGGATTCTGGGACATGTGAGCGGGGACCTGGGACGTGACATGTTCGGCCCGCTCGGCCAGTTAGCGACCATAGGGGGGTTACACCTCAGCTGCTACACATCACCAGCCTGGAGTTCCCCTTTAACTATGTTTGGGCCATTTAAGTAAATGGAGACAGTAGATCTCTGGGCACCTACATGTCTGACAGGAGACTGAGGGTCACATCCTGAGGTGACTTCATAGTGACCTCTGCCAGTGTGGCCCCCAGCACCCCATGTCATGTGACCACTGCACCCAATCAGTGCTCTCTGTGGTGTCACATGACATCACCCAGCTGCTATAAGGCTCCCGATTGGCTGCAGCTACAGGATCAGACAGGAGAGGGTTAATGGTATTTTATAACAATTGTCTGACTCCATAATCCCTTTAGTTTTCTATTATTGGCCGCAGCGATATATATATAATCCTGCCCATCCCTCATAGGAGTCACCCAGCTTTCCCAGGATCCTGTATGGACACAGTGTCAGAGCTGGCGGCAATCACTGCAGCGGCTGCTGGGGAAGTATCTCATAGTGAGGAGTTAGATGCCGGGGTGATACCGTGTATCCAATCAGTGCCGGGCTCAGGACTGCGCACACACACGGCTCCTACCTCCTGTCCGGTTCCCGGGGGGGGCTGCACACTCCGGGGCGGCTCCGGTGCACGGTACAGGGCACGTTACGTGGTCGGTAGCCCCGCCTCTTACTGCACAGGGATTCCGGCGGCGGTTGAGGCCTCGCGCCGTCTCCTAGCAACGCGGAACCTTCTCAGGGAGGACGCAAGGTTGGGAAGTTTGGTGGAATCGTGAGGAGAGTGTAGAGCGCCCCCTGCAGGCGGGAAAGAGTTACCATACACTGGTGATAACCGGGACGGGACGTTTATATACCTGGTGTGCTATAATCCCGGCCAGCAGGGGGAGCTCCCCAAAATCACAACTCCCGGGATGGGGACGCCGGGGCTGCTGGAGGTCAGAGGTCAGGGACTGCTGGAGGTCAGAGGTCAGGGACTGCTGGAGGTCAGAGGTCAAGGAAGCCAGGACTGCTGAGGTCCAAGATAGACTGTAAGGGTGGTATTACACGGGCCGAGCAGGGCCCGATAATACCTGTAAACGAGCAGCGATCTGCTAGATCGTTGCTCGTTTACTGGACCTATTACACGGCCCGATAATCGTTTGACAAGAGCTGCAAGGACATCGTTACCGATGTCCTTGCAGCCCTTGCTAAACTGGCATACATTACCCATCCACGTTCCAGGGCTGCCCCTGCGTCAGCTTCTCCCGGGGGTCCCGCGCGCTCTCTAGTGTCACAGCAGCCTGTCAGCTGGTAGGGTGGTATTACACGGAACGATAATCGGCCGAATTGGCTCGATTCGGCCGATTATCGCTCCGTGTAATAAATGCAACGATCAGCCGATGACAACGATCATCGGCTGATCGTTGATATAATTTAGAACCTATTTTCGTCGGGCGCCGACCGCGCACCGCTGCGTGTAATAGCGGTGCGTGGCCGGCGACTAACGATATACATTACCCATCCACGTTCCAGGGCTGCTCCTGCCGTCCGCTTCTCCTTGCGTCCCGCGCGCGCTCTAGCGTCACAGCGGCCTGTCAGCTGATAGGCCGCTCAGCCAATCACAGGCCGCGGCGGTCCCGCTTTATGATTGGCTGAGCGGCCTACCAGCTGACAGGCTGCTGTGACACTAGAGAGCGTGCGGGACCCCCGGGAGAAGCTGACGCAGGGGCAGCCCTGGAACGTGGATGGGTAATGTATGCCAGTTTAGCAAGGGCTGCAAGGACATCGGTAACGATGTCCTTGCAGCTCTTGTCAAACGATTATCGGGCCGTGTAATAGGTCCAGTAAACGAGCAACGATCTAGCAGATCGCTGCTCATTTACAGGTATTATCGGGCCCTGCTCGGCCCGTGTAATACCACCCTAAGGGCCGTGTTACACCAAAAGATTATCGGCCGTATTTGGCTGATTACCGGCCATTCCGCACAATAGTCGTTTGGTGTGATCAGGTGACCTATCAAACCGCCAGCGATAGGGACGGTCTGCTGGTGGACGTTCTCCATGATGTAAGGATCATCCAGGCAGCCCCCCCCCCCTCCCTCCGCTCAATGTCTGTGCATGTAATAGCCCGGATAGTGAACGAGGAGCCAGCAAGCACTCACCTATCAGGTCGACGCTCGCCTGCTCCTTAATATGGGGCCGTGTGATACGTCCCTGAGGGTCTTTTAGATGGGCCAATCAATAATGTAACCGAGCAACGATCTGCCAGATCTGAGCCTATCACACGGCTCGACCATCATGCACCAAAGGCTGCAGTATATACATCACCTCTCCACGCTCCTGGTGGTCTTCTGCTCTCTACCCGGAGACACCACTCTCTGAACTGACTGCTGCTCAGCCAATCACTGGCCGCAGCGGTGTCAGTCAGTAGTTGTGGGTCTGTACAGCTGTGTGGACGAGGCCTGAAGCTGCTGAGTAACCTTTATTCTGCAGATCAGTCTGACGACAGCGATCCCCACTTATTTTACTACTTTTAGAGGGGTTGGTAACTTAAATTTTTTTTCTTTCAAATCAACTGGAGTCAGAAAGTATAGAAGTATAATTTACTTCTATTAAGAAATCTCCAGTCTTCCAGTACTTATTATCTGCTGTTTGTCCTGCAGGAAGTGGTGTATTCGCTCCAATCTGACACAGTGCTCTCTGCTGCCACCTCTGTCCATGTCAGGAACTGTCCAGAGCAGGAGAGGTTTTCTATGGGAATTTGCTGCTGCTCTGGACAGCTCCTGACATGGACAGAGGTGGCAGCAGAGAGCACTGTGTCAGACTGGAGAGAATACACCACTTCCTGCAGGACACACAGCAGCCGATAAGTACTGGAAGACTTGAGATTTTTTAATAAAAGTAAATTACACATCTGTGGCACAAGTTGATTTTTTTATGTTTTCTGACCCCTGTCACTTTATTACTTTTCTGTCTATGGAGCTGTATCACAGCTCATTTCTTGTGCCTTGATCTGTGCTTTTTAATTAGTATTTTTTTTATTTATTTTTAGTTTCGGTTAGCAAATTGCATAAATCGCCATGGTCTGCTTTTATGGTCCCGATCACCTGCAGCAGCTGCTAACGGGCCGGAGGGGCACAGCGGACCCCTCAATCTAAGCATCGGGGAGTCCTGAATCTGTGGGACACTTATATGTGACTGTGGGTGAGAGCCGGGGGTCCGCAGAGAGGTGCGGGGGAGGGGGCGCAGGGAGGCTGCCCGGGTAATCGCTGATCGTCCGGGCAGCCCATAGGATAGTGGCCGTCTGCTGCTTCCTTTTCCACGGAGCGATGGCAGCAGATCATTGTTATCCTGGTCGTTTGTCTTTCAACATTTTGAAACACAAATGACAGCAACGATCAGCCGACATCGTTTACGTCAGCTAATCGTTGCCTTCTATTACACCAGACGATTATCGGCCGTACACAGGCGATATTGGTTTAGTTTAATAAGGTCTTAAAGGGGTATTCCCCCAAGAGCTAAAAAAATTTTTTTTTAAATGCTCACAAACCTAGCTGGTCTTACTCACCAAGTCTCCCTAAAAAAAGTTTTGAGCCGTCTCCCGTCTTTCAAGCTGCTTCTGTTCCGTAGTTACAAGTTTTTTAAAAGGCCGAACTATATCTAACATGGTGCTGGACAGAAAACTACATCTCCCATCATGCAATGCTTACGTCTGATTGGTCCATGATGTAGCAGAGCTGATATCCACAAGATATAGCAGAGTTGAGGTAGTAAAATAGCAGAGTTGAGGCAGTGACATAGCAGAGTTGAGTGAGTGACATAGCAGAATTGAGGGAGTTGCATAGCAGAGTTGAGTGAGTTGAAGAGTTGAGCGAGTTGCATTGCAGAGTTGAGTGAGTAGATTGGGGTGGGGATTGGGGTGGTCGTCGGGCGGTGTGCAGTGCTGCGGGTGAGTTTCGGGGGGGGGGGGGGGTCGGGGTTGTCTCGGGGGGCAGCAGCTGTCAGTGTCCTCCCTCACTTAAGTGGGCAGGGTTAGAAGCCGGTCCATTGAAGAGACGGAGGACACGTGATCCAGACATGGAGGGTGGGGGCCAGGAGCTTGTTTGTTTGTTTGTTTGTTGGGGGTGAGTGCAACTAGATAACAGCAAAACTGTGCAGAATCCATAATACATTGATATTGGAAAGACGGAAAACTACGGGTGGGCAACGTATTAATGCAAAATAAATGGGGGGAAATACCGCTTTAAGGTGGAGAGTTCTGATGAGGAGGAGACATACTAGGAGCTGCTTCGATTTGTCTTGCCAGGCCTTGTTCACACTATCGGACAAAATCATCCAAAGCTTTGCACCTATTTTTATATTTTTTAGATGTGACTTTTTTTTTAATCTGTTTGACTTCACCTAAAAATTTGCGTAATCCGGGATTGGCACCAAATTTATTATTTGCAACTTTTTAAGAAGTCACACAGATTGGTCAGTACATGGGGAGGGAGCCGAACTTCTGCAGAACCCTCTCTATCCCCCTCTCTCTCTCTCTCTCTCTCTCTCTCTCTCTCTCTCTCTCTGCTCCGCACACCATCCTCTCATTACTCTTCATTCACGTTTTATAACGCGAGAACCCCCCTACAGTCCCAATATAGAGGCGGATTGATCTGTCACGCCGCTAAGCATGTCGGGTAATGTAGTCCTGTAGTCGCCTGCTGGGGCTCGGACCGGTAACACGCCTGCGTGAGAAAAAACTACAGATCCCTGTCACGTTAGGAAGAAAAGGAGCAGGGGGTGTGTCTGTCACGTGAGTCTCTGCGTCGGTAGAAGCGCTGGTAAAGGTGACCCGCTGCCAGTGTGACAGAAGCTCCTGACTAGACGCGTCTCCCTCCGCCGACTGTCAAGCATCATGGTTTGTATGGTTCCTCTCCTCCCGCCGGTGTGCGCCCGTGTCACTCCGCGGCCCCTCAGGTTACACTGTGCAGCGGACGCCTCCATTCTCCTGCACTGTGGGGGTTCATCGTGTCCACAGACCGGGCAGGTTGCCAGGAGACTATGCGGCAGCGTGTAACCCCCCCCCCCCCGGCTCCTGCACTCATGTAACCGGCCACATAGGGCAATCAATGGCGGCTGCTGCCTCATGCATCTATTACAATGTAAGGTTCTGCAGCTGGGTGAGGATAGTGGGTCAGGCTGCTGGAGAGATGGGGGGGGGGGTCAGGCTGCTGGAGAGATGGGGGGGGGGGGTCAGGCTGCTGGAGAGATGGGGGGGGGGGGGGTCAGGCTGCTGGAGAGATGGGGGGGGGGGTCAGGCTGCTGGAGAGATGGGGGGGGGGTCAGGCTGCTGGAGAGATGGGGGGGGGGGGTCAGGCTGCTGGAGAGATGGGGGGGGGGGGGGTCAGGCTGCTGGAGAGATGGGGGGGGGGGGTCAGGCTGCTGGAGAGATGGGGGGGGGGGTCAGGCTGCTGGAGAGATGGGGGGGGGGGTCAGGCTGCTGGAGAGATGGGGGGGGGGGTCAGGCTGCTGGAGAGATGGGGGGGGGGGTCAGGCTGCTGGAGAGATGGGGGGGGGGGTCAGGCTGCTGGAGAGATGGGGGGGGGGGTCAGGCTGCTGGAGAGATGGGGGGGGGGGGTCAGGCTGCTGGAGAGATGGGGGGGGGGGGTCAGGCTGCTGGAGAGATGGGGGGGGGGGTCAGGCTGCTGGAGAGATGGGGGGGGGGTCAGGCTGCTGGAGAGATGGGGGGGGGGTCAGGCTGCTGGAGAGATGGGGGGGGGGGGTCAGGCTGCTGGAGAGATGGGGGGGGGGGGTCAGGCTGCTGGAGAGATGGGGGGGGGGGGGGGTCAGGCTGCTGGAGAGATGGGGGGGGGGGGGGGTCAGGCTGCTGGAGAGATGGGGGGGGGGGTCAGGCTGCTGGAGAGATGGGGGGGGGGTCAGGCTGCTGGAGAAATGGGGGGGGGGGGGTCAGGCTGCTGGAGAGGTGGCGGGCATGTGCACATAGGACTCTGCTCTATATATAACCTGGAAGTAGTCCCAAGAATCCCTCCATAGACCAGCACAGCGAGGATTGATTCTGCAGTATTTGCCACTGTGATGTAGATGGCCCCATCACTGCTCTGCCAGGCTTCTGTCTGCTTCATTAGTACCAGTGTTCCCCCATCCTGTGAGACTACAACTCCCAGCATGCCCTAGTTATGCAACAGCTGAAGATCCATAGGTTGGGGGGGAAAGTGATGTAACTCTATGTCCCGTCCTTTACTAGGGAGGAAAACATGTTTACAGCTCCGCTGCATCCGGCTAAAGGTCACCCCTATCTTAGCTGATCTGTATGCGACATAATAATGATGTTATACTTACCTCTTTGCGGGTTCAGCTCACACATGGTGGGGCTGCAGTCTGCCGGGACATCAGAGAGGCAAGTATAGCAGCTTTGTTTTTCAACAGGGCAGTGTTATAAAAAAATAAATCACAGAATTCTTGAGAGTTGCAGTTGTTTGCCTTGAGGTTAAAGGGGTGCTCCAGCAACATCTTTTTCTTTCAAATCAACTGGTTCCAGAAAGTTATATAGATTTGTAACTCGTCCACATAAAGAAAAATGCAAGGGCACTCACCAATCCGTGCTTGTACTTTATTGTTCCATCTTGTTAAAACATGGATTAGCAGCCAGCAAGGGTCAGCTGAAGGTGTTTGGCGTCCTCGCTGGCTGCTAATCCATGTTTTAACAAGATGGAACAATAAAGTACAAGCACGGATTGGTGAGTGTCCTTGCATTTTTCTTTATGTGGACGATTTAGAGACTGTATCTTCAACTCTAGCAAGAGAGCACCACATATAACCGCACATGGGAATACTCCCCCCATCCAGTATTGAGTCCTAACTACATGGTGGTAGTGCCGGTGTCTGTACCTCTTTGCAAGACTGTTCATAGTTTTGTAACTGCTAGTTAAAAATCTCCTGCCTTTCAGTACTTATCAGCTGCTGTATGTCCTGCAGGAAGTGGTGCTCTCTGCTGCCACCTCTGTCCAGAGCAGGAGAGGTTTTCTGTTTCAATATATTTATTAGGTTTTAATACACTTTTCCAAATAAAAACAGTTGTGCAACTTAGAACCATACAACATTTCCAACAAACATACATAATTTCCAGGAGAGGTTTTCTATGGGGATTTGCTGCTACTCTGGACAGTTCCCGACATGGACAGAGGTGGCAGCAGAGAGCACTGTCAGACTAGAGAGCGTATACCACTTCCTGCAGGACATACAGCAGCTGATAAATACTTGAAGTACCCCTTTAAGGCTGAGTGTCCTGTTTTGGTGCCGTCCGGTTACATGACTAGATCCTTATGTTAAACATTGATGAGGTTGGTTTAGTATCTTGGTATTATACTTGGCAGCAGTGGATGGGCATCTGGGACTTGCTTATATAGCACTTTCTTATGCCCTGTCATATAACTGACTTTTTGCTGGTGTGTTGTAAGAGTCCTGCAGACCCCTGGTCACCCTTCATCTTTATAACTTTACAAGTGTTTCTCAAGACCCCATAGTGGAATACTAAGTACAGAAGCCAATGACGTCAATGTGCCCCCAAGGCTGTGCTCATATACTGTGAGGTCTTCTAAACATTGTGGGCAGCTCTCTGCTATATACCCTGGTCTGGTATATGCAGAATATGCACACAGAGGCCCCCTTTTAGGTAGCTTATCCTTTGGATTTACCATGTAATGCATTGAAAAATCTGCATCTTGTATGATAAATAGTTTTATTATCAGAAGCCTTTGTAAGGATTTACAGTAGCAACATCTGTCTGTAGCCGGGAAGACGTGACGTCAGTCCCCAGAGGCTGGAGATGGCTGGACTCTCCTGCACTCAGATTATAGAACGTCACCGACAATGTCCAGATAGATGCGTCACCGTCAACGATGCGTCCAGATAGATGCGTCACCGTCAACGATGCGTCCAGATAGATGCGTCACCGTCAACGATGCGTCCAGATAGATGCGTCACGTGCAGTTATGTCAGGGCAGCAGATGCATCCGGGGACAAAGACGTGTTGAAATAGACTGCACACAATTCTCACTTTCTTTGCACCAATGTTCGCCAAGTTAGAAAAAGCCGAGGCTGTGGTCTGCGCCATAGTGTCAAAGATTATTCAACCCTTTTTGGTGCACAAAGGTTTTTATTCCAGTATACCAGTGAACAGTGCCAAATTACACATATATATCCTATGGCATGTCATATATATTCACACACAGTATATATGATGGATATGTATATAGGATATACTGTACACAAGATATGCATATAGGATATACTGTACATAGTGTGTGTGTGCAGGCAGAGTGCTGGGCTCTCACTACGTGCCCCGGTCATTACCCCAGGGGCAGGGGTATCTTCCTGTCGCCCCTCTTGCACAACCACAGGATCGGTTCCTTATGTTTAGTAGTTATGATAATTGAGGACGGGTTGGCTGGAAGTATCTGGTGGTCAGATACATGACAGGTGACAACCAGCCGGGTTCTTACTGCCATAGTGCCACACACTTGGCTGCTTAAACTTACTGAACGTGTCCTAATAATGCTTAGTGTTCCTGTTACTTAACAAAATCTTTGCTATCTCAGACATGAAATATTTTTAATTGGTCAGGGCTGAGTTATAAGATTCCCACTGATCAGTTGTATTAGCGGGGAGAAGCGCATGGCTGCATGCTTCACTCCCTAGCTCACTGCAGTCCCCATCTATTTTAAGTAGAGAACATCTCCAGCAACTGGATGGAGATGGCAGTGAGCTGAGGAGTGAAGCATCTTGTGCTTCTCCCTGTTTGTCTTAACTAGAGATGAGTGAACCGGGTTCGGGTTCGAGTCGATCCAAACCCGAACGTTCGGCATTTGATTAGCTGGGGCTGCTGAACTTTGATAAAGCTCTAAGGTTGTCTGGAAAACATGGATACAGCCAATGACTATATCCATGATTTCCACATAGCCTTAGGGCTTTATCCAAATTCAGCAGCCACCGCTAATCAAATGCCGAACGTTCGGGTTCGGATCGACTTTCTGGAGTCTGAACACTAAGATTCCGACAGGATAGGGGATAAGTGCCCAATTGCTTTGGGTCCACCTGGATGCATGCTGAGAGTGGTAGCATTGCAAAATTTAAAAGACCACAGACTTAAAGTGACTGTACCACCAGGCCCAGGCAGAAGCACTGGAGGCGGCCGACCCACCCTAAGTGGGAAGAAACCCCAGCCCCCTCCATGATGTGACTCCATTAGAATCAATGCAACCCTATGATAGAGGGGAGGGGGTTTCCTCCCACTAAGGGTGGGTCGGCCGCCTCCAGTGCTTCTGCCTGGGCCTGGTGGTACAGTCTCTTTAAGAACCCTGATCTGGACTCAAGTTGTAACGGAAAAATAGAGGCCGCTCCCTTATTGTAATGTTTTAGCTGCAGGGATGGATTGTGACACAATGATCGGGGCTCGGAGTTCACTATTACTCTCATGACCTTGGGCCATAGCAGGCTCCAAAAGCAGAGTATAGTACATGGGTGTCTCATCACATGTACCCCTACAGAGCTTTGGGTTCCCAATGTCTCCTGTTTGAGTAAAGCTGGGCTACATGGTGATCACGATGCGGTGTCACCCCTTTATTCATACTTTGGTTGAGGGGGGCTGATTGTTTGTTCCAACCTATAAACCATCGCCTGCCGGGTGCTGCCAGCTTCCTGAGCCGCCACTGGAGCTTCTGAGCCGATCCCTGAAGTAACAGACCGCTCAGCTAATCACTGGCCGCAGAGCTGTCCCGGTGATTGGCTGAGCTGCTTAGAGCCCCATTGGCGGCTGCGGGGCCACAGCTAGCCGGACAAAGCCAAACCTACAGCCAATGAGCTCAGAGACAGTGTGATTTTATAACATTGCAAACAGCCACCAACTAAGAGACAGGTATCATGTGCTTTATCTGAACATATCATAGAGCTGACAGACTCCCTTATTCTAGGATATGCTGTCACTTTATGATACACAACCGATGCCCCCTGTGCAGATGAATGGGGCTGGCCACAGTCCCCTGGGTCAGCACTGCGTCCCCTTCATGTTTGGAATCAACAGGGATCCCAGGGGCCCCCACTGATAATAAAATGAAGGCCTATCCTAACAATATGTCATCCCTTATTTTCCATCTTCCTGGGGTATGGGATATGTAACATCCTGCTGGCGTCCATACCTCAATGCTTGAATGATGGCGACTGCTGACTGTGCTTTCTGTTTTCTCTCCAGCCTCAACCAATCAGAGTCCTGGTGACCGGAGCCGCTGGTCAGATTGCCTATTCCTTGCTGTACGGCATTGCTAAGGGGGATGTCTTCGGAAAGGACCAGGTAAGAGAGCTGAATAGCTGCCCAGTCATAGTGTATCCCTGTCCGTGGCCTCATCTCTCTCTTAATCTATCCTCCTGTATATTGCCTCTTCTCTCCGTTTTACCTTGTCCATTGGCTCCTCTCTCACTTATCACGTCCTCCTGTATATTGCAGCCTATCTCACTTTCCCTCCTGGACATCACCCCCATGATGGGAGTATTGGGTGGTGTAGTGATGGAGCTGCAGGACTGTGCACTGCCTCTGCTGACAGGTGAGCTTGTGTCATGTCCTCCATTGGGGGGGGGGGGGGGTTAGGGTTAGATAAAAAAAAAGAAAGTTATATATCAATTTCATTTGCTTCACTTGCATCCTGTCTCTCCGCTCCTTTGTGCTCAGAGGCCTCTGGTAACATTGACGCCATGTCAGAGTGTATTGCCTGTATTGTATCCTGTAGTTTTTCCACCCTCGGGCCTTGTCCTTTTAGTGTGATTTATCTTCTGGTTATTGAAGAATTTGTCTCAGTTTTTAACCTATTATGCAGCATTACCAGGGAATTGTTTACGGCTTACCGTTCTGTTATCTGCAAGGCAAAGGTTAGATGTGCAGCAGGCATAACGTGGACTGATCGGCTGTAAGGCCATAGGTTATTGGATCTGTGACATTGCTGGAAGCTTTTTGGCTGAGTTCACACTGTGTGGCTGAGATTACTGTTAGGAGCCATGGCTATTAGAAACCTTGGAAATATACAGCAAGTTTGCAATTTGAATCAATTTTTTTTTCTCCTGCTATATACCAGCTATACTTACTGTATCCAGGTCCAGTCTCCTGAAGGCAGCTATATACCAGCTATACTTACTGTATCCAGGTCCAGTCTCCTGAAGGCAGCTATATACCAGCTATACTTACTGTATCCAGGTCCAGTCTCCTGAAGGCTGCTATATAACAGCTATACTTACTGTATCCAGGCCCAGTCTCCTGAAGGCTGCTATATAACAGCTATACTTACTGTATCCAGGTCCAGTCTCCTGAAGGCAGCTATATAACAGCTATACTTACTGTATCCAGGTCCAGTCTGATAAAGGAAACTATATAACAGCTACTAAACACAGGAAGTCCCGGTCATGTGATTGATGGACACATTGAGCAGTGACTCTGTACTGGCCTTCGTTAAGTCTCTTATCAACCTCATGTAGACCATCGTCGTCTACCCTGCAGGTCATTGCAGAAGTTTGGCTTGCATCGCAGACACAGCGTGGTTTTTGGCACCATGCAGCCTGGACCACTATTGCTTTACACAATGTGACATGTACTGTCTATGTGGAGCACACTTACATTTAGTTTCTGAAAGTTGTCCTGTCACAGCCCGCCCTGTTCTTGTGGAAGTCTTTCTTGCTTTCGAAGTTGCTGTGTTTTCACTGTAAAGAAGCACAGATAAAACATGGCTCCTGAAAATGTAACCGGTGTTGTGGCTGGTTACTTGAGGGTTAACTGGTCAGTGACCCATACATGTTACTGTAACTACAGGCCTTTTACTTCAGCACCATGACCCTGTATGGGCTGTGGAGTCTGAGTCGTGGAGTCGGAGCTAGCTTTGGCTGGAGTTGGGGGGGGGGGGGGGGGGGAATTTACTGACTCCAGCTTAAAAAAAAAAAAATGTAAAAAATGTAGAATTGAATTTTGATATGAAGTTTTGGTCTTGAATATATATTATGAGCAACATTCTAATAGGACACTGGCCCTATTACATAAGGGTGGTCGGGGAATATATCAGTAATAGGACACTGGCCCTATTACATAAGGGTGGTCGGGGAATATATCAGTAATAGGACACTGGCCCTATTACATAAGGGTGGTCTGGGAAAAGTTGTCAGTCACTATTTGGCAGTTTGTTTCTGAGCTGGAAGAGTCCATTGTGTGGGGGGAGATCTGTGCTGTTCTCTTCCTGGATGCTGGATGACTGTATATGAGCAGCAGTGTAATATGAGCAGCAGTGTAATATGAAGATATGCCTTCTCCTCCTCCTCTATATTACACAGAATAAGTAGCGTAGCAGTAACCTCTGTCCTCAGTGTGGTGTTTTCTCTCTGGGAGAAGATTGTGTGTGTGCTATGGCTGCAGCAGGCTGTGTGTGTGCTATGGCTGCAGCAGGCTGTGTGTGTGCTATGGCTGCAGCAGGCTGTGTGTGTGTGCTATGGCTGCAGCAGGCTGTGTGTGTGTGCGCGCGCTATGGCTGCAGCAGGCTGTGTGTGTGTGCGCGCGCTATGGCTGCAGCAGGCTGTGTGTGTGTGTGCGCGCGCTATGGCTGCAGCAGGCTGTGTGTGTGTGCGCGCGCTATGGCTGCAGCAGGCTGTGTGTGTTGTGCGCGCGCTATGGCTGCAGCAGGCTGTGTGTGGTGCGCGCGCTATGGCTGCAGCAGGCTGTGTGTGTGTGCGCGCGCTATGGCTGCAGCAGGCTGTGTGTGTGCGCGCGCTATGGCTGCAGCAGGCTGTGTGTGTGCGCGCGCTATGGCTGCAGCAGGCTGTGTGTGTGTGCGCGCGCTATGGCTGCAGCAGGCTGTGTGTGTGCGCGCGCTATGGCTGCAGCAGGCTGTGTGTGTGTGCGCGCGCTATGGCTGCAGCAGGCTGTGTGTGTGCGCGCGCTATGGCTGCAGCAGGCTGTGTGTGTGTGCGCGCGCTATGGCTGCAGCAGGCTGTGTGTGTGCGTGCGCTATGGCTGCAGCAGGCTGTGTGTGTGCGCGCGCTATGGCTGCAGCAGGCTGTGTGTGCGCGCGCGCTATGGCTGCAGCAGGCTGTGTGTGCGCGCGCGCTATGGCTGCAGCAGGCTGTGTGTGTGCGCGCGCTATGGCTGCAGCAGGCTGTGTGTGTGCGCGCGCTATGGCTGCAGCAGGCTGTGTGTGTGCGCGCGCTATGGCTGCAGCAGGCTGTGTGTCTGGTGTGTGTGTGTGTGTGTGTGCTATGGCTGCAGCAGGCTGTGTGTGCGCGCGCGCTATGGCTGCAGCAGGCTGTGTGTGTGTGTGTGTGTGTGTGTGTGTGTGTGTGCGCTATGGCTGCAGCAGGCTGTGTGTGTGTGGTGTGGGTGTGTGTGCTATGGCTGCAGCAGGCTGTGTGTGTGTATGCTATTGCGTGCCCCCCACAGTGACCTTCTATCACTGTGTGACCTCTATATCACTGTGACCTCTATATAACTGTTTGACCCCTCTATATCACTATGGCTGACCTCTATATCACAGGGATCTGGCAGTGTTTCTGTGTGTATGGTGAATATTTAGTTAGAAACATAGAAGACTGTCAGCAGGAAAAGCCCACCTGCTCCATCTAGTCTAGTTGTGAGTAGTTCAGGACATGGAGGCTGGAGACTGGCTGCACCCACTGCACGCACAGGAGAAGCTGCTTTTATATACAGTATTCCTTTATTCCCTCAGAAGTCGCCCCAGGATCATGTAGGACATTAGGGAGAAGCTGCTGAGCCGGTGTGATAGATAACTCCCCTGGTATATGACCGGCCATTTATGAAGGAGCAGGAGTCTGAGTCGGAGTCTGTCCTGATAAAATTCAGGAGTCTTGAGTCGGAGCTGCGCCTTACCGACTCCACAGCCCTGCTTAAAGGGGTACTCCAGCAAAAAGTAGATTTATAGTTTACTTCTATTTAAAAATCTCTAGTCTTCCAGAATTTGTGAGCTGCTGTATGCCCTACGAATGTTTGTGTCTGACATACAGCAGCTGATATTTACTGGAAGACAAGAGATTTTTAAATAGAAGTAAATTACAAATCTCTTGCACTAACATCACTTGATTTTATTTTGTTTGTTTTTGAGTTGGCCTTTAATCTATACAGCAATAAAGCAACCTGGTGTATAGCAGGTTATTATGGTGTGTATCAGTAAGTTGTGTTATAGTGACCTTTATATACAATAATGTCTCTTGTCACAAGGCCTGTAGCAGTTGTTTATAACTTGTGCTCCTTCCACAGAGGTCATCGCTACAGACAAGGAGGAAGTGGCCTTTAAGGATCTGGATGTGGCCATTCTGGTGGGCTCCATGCCAAGGAGGGAGGGCATGGAGAGGAAGGACTTGCTGAAGGCCAACGTCAAGATCTTCAAGTCTCAAGGTGCCGCACTGGATAAATATGCAAAGAAGACGGTTAAGGTGACAGAGTACTATATATTATTATTTTTGGAGAAATACACTTTGGCTTCTATTAAATTTTATTTACTGTGCCCAGCTAATGGCTACTGAAATGTCAGTGTGATGGAACACCGCTCTTCTCATCCTTATAAAGAGTCTTTTCTCAATGGAAGTCCTTCTCAGCCCGTCCTGGAGTGCCCCCAACAGGTCATGTTCATTTCATCTTGTGTGTCTTACAGGTGTTACTCAGAACCCTGTGAGGACACCGGATGTACACTGTATGGGATCTCCTTAAATCATGACCTGCTGGGGGGGTGGGGGGGGGGACTCATCTGAGATGGCTAAGTGTTATTTCATTCAGACTTTACAGGCAGAAGTTGCTGCAGGCGTGCTCGTGGGATGTGGGACCCCTGTGTTCATGTTCTATGAGGGTCCACAGTCTATTGATCACACTTGTAGGTGGGTGATTGGAGATATAGCTATATAGTCGTATTCCCATTCAGCTGTTGTAGTGGAACCTCTGGGAAACATTCGTGTAAAGCATAGCCGCGCTCTTTGTATGTTGATTGGGGGGGGGGAGTGCGTCAGTGCTAACTCTGTTTTCGGGTTGTTTTTCTCTATTAGGTGATTGTTGTGGGAAATCCTGCAAACACCAACTGTTTAACTGCACTAAAGTCCGCTCCATCCATCCCCAAAGAGAACTTCAGCTGTCTCACCCGCCT
This sequence comes from Dendropsophus ebraccatus, assembly GCF_027789765.1. Taxonomy (NCBI): domain Eukaryota; kingdom Metazoa; phylum Chordata; class Amphibia; order Anura; family Hylidae; genus Dendropsophus; species Dendropsophus ebraccatus. Next base: position 7,366,288 of record NC_091468.1, read on the forward strand.
GGATCACAACCGAGCAAAGGCTCAGGTACGTCTCCCCACACCACTGCTAAAATCTTCTGGGGAAATCTGGACCAGAGACTGAAATATCGGAGTAAATCCTGGTCTGTAATCGGCCATCCAGAGACTATGCACAGCAGTAATATCTCCTGATGGTCTATATCGCCCTTTAGTGTCTGATATGGTGACACATCTTTTAAACAGATTTTTTTTTTTCTTGCAGATTGCTCTTCGTCTGAATGTGACGTCTGATGATGTTAAGAACGTGATCATCTGGGGGAATCACTCCTCCACCCAATATCCTGATGTCAGCCACGCTGTGGTCAAGCTGCAGGGAAAGAAAGTTTCTGTCTCTGAAGCTGTGAAGGATGATGCCTGGCTGAAAGAAGGCTTTATCTCAGTAGGAAATATCATGGTTTACCATACATGTCCTCTTGGATTATTACATGAATTGTGGCACTAAGCCTGTGCAGTCCAGAGGCCTCAGGCAAACCTATGGGGATGGTATGGACGTTCTGTACCTAAAATACAGTGATTGGGAGGGATTCATTTTTGAGCGGAGACTGGGGAAGTTTACAGGCTGGATCTCATATAGTCTATAATGTCCGGATGTGTTAACATCTTTAAATGAATATTCCTGTGTCAAGAAGTTCTTCCCTATTAACAGGTTAGGAGATGACACACTGGTGGGGTCAAAGCACAGCGGTGAAGAGGGCGAACCAGGCAGGTGCTGCCACTGCGCCATTTATTCTCTATGGGGCCTAAAGTCTCACTGTTCCCATATAAAACTTTTGACATATCTTAGAGACATGTCATAAGGTTTGATCTGTCTGGGTCTTGAGTGTTCAGATCTGTACCAATCAGGAGAATGCGCTAAGCGCAGTCTTCTCCCAGTTCTGTCACTTAATCAGTCGGGCTCATAGTGTAAAGGCCCTATTCCACAGAATGATTATCGTCCGTATTCGGCCGATATAGGCCGCTACGGACGGTAATCGTCCCGTGGAATAGAATGCAACGATCAGCCGACATCGTTCATGTCGGCTGATCGTTGCAGTCGCTTGTATTTCAACATGTTGAAAAACAAGCGACTGATATAGCAACGATCTGCTGCCATCGCTCCTTTGAATAGGAGCGTCGGCAGCAGAGGCTGCTTTATCCTATGGGCTGCCCGGACGATCAGCGATCACCCGGGCAGCCCCCCGCACTCACCCGCTCGCTGCTGCCGCATTGAATAGCGGCGGCAGCGAGCGGGGAACGAGGAGCAAACGAGCACTGAGAGCGCTAGACGGCCCGTGGAATAGGGCCTTTAGTCTATGGATCCCGATTGATTTATGTTGAAACAGAGCAGGGAGAGGTTGTGCTGCAGTGCAGTCCTCTCCCCACTTGTTTTGCCGATCGATACCACTCTGAACACTCAATCAAAACCTTTGACATGTCTCTATGAAATGTCAAAAGTTTTCTTTGGTGACAGTGACACTTTAAAAACGTAGAGCTCAGATCTCAACAATGACTGTAAGCCACATGAAGAATAAATGAGTGGATGCAGACGGGTGGTGTACGGTTACAGTCTCCCTGAACCCACCAAGCAGCTTGTTCTGTATCCTGATAGGGGATAAAATTTGTGGTGGTAAAACCCCTTTAAGGATTGGGACCTCTCTGGGCTAAATTTTGCCATGTTTTATTTTGCAGTTCTTAGTTTTGTGCTGTGAAAAAACCTTCCAGATTTACATAGGGCAATGGGACACATTAATGAATTGGGCACAAAAAAGCAGACCCAACCGACAGCTTAATGGCTGAAATTTGGGGTCGATTTACTAACAATCCATCAATGTCCGTGTCGTCCCTGATGAGGGGTGTGGTAATAGCAGCACAGATTTGCATAGTGATGCTTCTCTCTCTTTATAGACGGTCCAGCAGCGCGGTGCCGCTGTTATTGCAGCAAGGAAGTTATCCAGCGCCATGTCTGCTGCCAAAGCCATCTGTGATCACGTGCACGACATCTGGTTTGGAACCCCAGAGGTAAATGACAAACTTGTCAGATTTATGTTGTAGTTTTGAAATCTTAATGGCTCTGAGTAAGCGTCTGTCAGGCGGCTCAGGATCTGTATCATCATGTTAGAACAATGTATCTGGAGCTGGGCCGGATTACATGCTGAACATCTTCAATGTTTCCTTTTCTTTTAGGGAGAATACGTTTCGATGGGTGTGATCTCTGATGGAAATGCTTACGGAATCCCGAATGAGCTTCTCTACTCCTTCCCTGTTACTATCAATGTATGATACCGAGCTCTTACCCAATCTGTGGTTTAAAACTCTTAGATATGTTCTGCTCAGTATAATGCAGTAAAATGTTTTCATGTTGGGCTGGGTGCACACTACGTTTTTGCAATCTGCTTTATGCAAAAAAAGGATGAAAAACTGTAACTTGTGTGCGTGTTTTTCCATTGACTTCCATTTATTTAAAAAGAAAAAAGATTTTTTTATTTTTTTTTTCCCCCCTCTGTTACAATGGGAGTCCAGTGGAAAAGTGAATGCACTTAAATGCATTCGTTCATTTTTATTTATTTTTTGCATAAAACTGATTGCAAAACCGCAGTGTGAATTAAAAAAAAAAAAAAATTCTTTTCTCATGCCAAGTGTATGGATCCTGTCTCCTGCTCTGCAGCTACTGGTTATGTCTCATGATAGAACTTATTACTCTTATTACTCAGACTTGTCAAAAGTTCTGATCAGTTTGTTTTATGTGAAAACCTTCTTATGAGGCTTTAAACACTGTATCCTGATCTCAAACAGTGCAAGACCTGGAAAATAGTTGAAGGCCTGAAAGTCGATGACTTCTCTCGTGGAAAGATGGATGTTACAGCCAAAGAACTTCAAGAAGAGAAGGAAACTGCCTTTGAGTTCCTCTCAATTGAGTGACTAGAGATCGATCCAAAGCCGCACACAAGTCCCAAGAAAGTGAAATGTTGTCTTTAAGTTTCACTGATCAAGTGCTTATTTATGTCACACCCGGTATCCAGCAGCGTCATCTGGAAGTCACACCTGATTTAGTTTTGTATCTGTGACTAGTTTAAGTCATTCCTAGTAATAGTGAATAAATAAAACCCTCATGGGGTTAACAAGTTTTTCTGTCCCGCGTCTTTGGGTGTTGTTGGATCTTAAAATATAATCTCCAGGAGAACTTTGGTTCCTCCTCGCCCAAAGCCATATATATCCTAGCAAGCCGAGGAACCAATGGTGGTTCTACGTACGTACGTACGTACGTACGTACGTACCTACCTACCTGGTGGTGGTGGTCCATGAGAACTATAGATCAGCCATGTTGAACACCCACAGCACAATCCTCCGTTGGCTTCTTCCACCAAAGCCAGCAAGTTTAGCCAATCTTTCATCTAAGGGTTTATTTTCACATCCCATATTCTACGGCCGGGGAAGCCCTGTACTGGAGAGTTTCTCCACTTTGCCTCATGTATCGATATCGTGCTGGGAGTGGGGAAACTTTTTGAATCTTTGCAGCAATGTAATAACACCAGCTCTTGTGACTCCTCAATTCCTATCATCATGGTAACTGTAGACTTTCATCAGTTCCCCATTCCTGATCTAAAACTCCATGGTGATGTGTTACACAACAACAAATCATGTCTAAGATGAGGGACCAAAATAAAAAAAAAAAAAATGTATATTTGTATATCGTAGCTCCCCTACATCCATAGAGCCATTGTAAGTATTCACTGTTAATCCCAAAATGCATTAGAGAACAAATGGCTTTGTTCTTAGTGTTCTGGACGCATGCAGTTTATTATAGGGAACCAATGGCCCAAATCGCTAGAACGCTGTGATTCTACTGTTACTCCACATCCCATAACAGCTCTGCAAAGTATCTGTATATCCTGGCTGCCTGCCCCTATACCCCGAAAACATCCTTTATATTGGTGCCCATGCTGATTGCTTCCATCTGTTCACGTGGGTGTTTCTTTTGGCCCAACTAGTCTGGGGGGGCTGGATGTCACTGTTATCGCTCCTCTATGGACCTGATTTCCAGCTCTTTGTCATACGATCGTCATCCTGAGGTGGCCGTAGTAGAGCAGGTATCCATAGTACAGCTGACTACTGTCCCCTCTGTACTGTGCATGCTGGAATAGCCTCAGATTTATTGTGCGGACTGGTTATTGACAGGCGCTGTACATGATATCTGTAGGGTATGGGAGCCAGCTCGGCTCTTTTCACTTCTCCCATAGTCTACAGTAGAGGAAACCACTTGTGCTGACCTTAGTAGCTGACTTCTACAGCTAAACAACTGGGACCCCCTGACCTTCAGTAACCCAGCCTGTCATAAATGTCTCTAGTCTGACTACAGACACCAAAGCCAAGCTAGGCTGCTATATAGGAGCGTGCCAGGTGATAGATTGTTCCTGTAATCTGCAAATCCTCTTGTCCTATTACTCAATTACCTGAGCTCTGATGCTGAAGCCGCTTATGGCCTTTGTCTTATGTTGGGGCTCAGGATGATTCCTGCTTCATCTGTTCCTCACATTCTCCGCTTTGTCAGCATTCTGGGGGGGGGGCAGATATTCCATATAACCTGCACTGTACAATCTTTAGCTTTCAGTGGGAATACACCAGTGTTCAGATTACACTGTGGTGTGTGCTGTATATGAGCATGTATTCCACATACAAGACTTGCTGCCTATTCTAACCGTCAGGAAATGTGCTGGCTGCCAGAGTAATATAGGGGTATTATGGCATACATAAGTATTGTACGACATATATTTCTGCTGTCGTCCATAGGTTTACGCTGAATGGGATCCTGGCATAGTTTGGGTTTCTCCAGGTGAAGAGATGGTTCTGCAGAATATTGGTAGGTGTGGAGAGGATGATGTAGATGGAATTACTGACTTGCTGTGTACAGCTGGTTATATCTAATCCCAGAGAGACCTTATAGGATTAGGATCTGTGGCCTGGAGGTTAGGGAAGGAGTGAAAGCCTTGTCCTGATCCTGGAACCAATCCACAACCACACAGCCCTGTGTCTGGAGGGTAAATGGCTGCCAGGAAAGAATTAGGTTGGTCTCAATGCTTAGATACGTCCATCCATAGGTCTCAGAGGACCCAGGGCATGCCATGAAACATTCACCCCAACCATTACACCTCCATCAGCCTGAACCACTGACTCCTGACAGGGAGGGTAGTGTCTTCAGACACATTTGGCTGCAATGATTCCTGACCTCCTTTGATTCCGCTGACTGGTTGTTTCTGTCCCAGGATCCCCTTGCATTGGACGTTTTTCTTCAATCATTTTATTCTCTTTATAGCAGGGCTGAGAAGCCTTGGCTCTTCAGCTATTACAAAACTACAACTCCCATCATGTCTGAGACCTAAAGCTTTTTTTTTTTTTTTTTTTTTTTTTTAGCACAATAACTGCATCACCTGCTGAACGTACCCCAGGACAGATCTCGGATTAAAAGCAGCTATCTGACGGGATAGTCGGTTGGGGGGGGGGGGGGGTGTCAGATTGTGGGTACGTTTTAATGAACTCCTGTTGATTAAAGGAACTGTCTGGAGCAGGAGAGGTTTTCTATGGGGATTTGCTGCTGCTCTAAACCGTTCTTGACATGGACAGAGGTGGCAGCAGAGAGCACTGTGTAAGACTGTAAAGAGTAGACCACTTCCTGTAGGACATACAGCAGCTGATAAGTCCTGGACCTGACTTTTTTTTTAATAAAAGTAAATTACAAATTTCTGGCACCAGTTAATTTGAAAAAAAAAAATAGAATTGGTGAACTACTCTGTTAAAAACAGCACAGTTAAAGCCTAGTTGTTTCAGTATAGTCGTCATGCTTTTTTGCACTGAAAGCGACTCTGTACCCACAATCTGACCCTCCAAACCACTTGTACCTTCGGATAGCTGCTTTTAATCCAAGATCTGTCCTATAGTCCGTTCGGCAGGTGATGCAGTTATTGTCCTAAAAAACAACTTTTAAACTTGCAGCCCCATGCCCAACAGGAGTATCTGTGCCCTAACTTTGCACCACCCCTCAGTCCCTCCTCCCCACCCTCTTCATCATTAGGAATGCCACTGGAACATTTTCTCCATGCTGAACATTGCACAGGTGCCTTAACGATCCAGCCCATGTGCCGTGCTGACACAGCTGATGAATAGGAGACAATCTGCCGGGAGCATTCCTAATGATGATGAGGGCGGGGAGGAGGGACGGAGAGGTTGTGCCAGCCTAATGCATAGACAATCTAAGCCCTGGCCGTTGGGCACAGGGCTGCCAGTTTAAAAGTGTTTTTTTAGGGCAATAACTGCATCACCTGCCAAACGGGCCCCAGGACAGATCTTGGATTAAAAGCAGCTATCCGAAGGTACAAGTGGTTTGGGGGGTCAGATTGTGGGTAGGGAGTCACTTTAAACCACTATGCAGTAGGTTGTGGTAGACAAACCTCTACGTCTTTCTCATGGAGCCCAAGAGAACTAAACGTTAGACAAAATAAAGGATCAGTGCGGTAACATTGTGAAATGACCAGCAGATGGCGCTGTGTAGAGAAGGCAATACAATAGTAACAAGCTCAATCCATAGGCTTCAATATGGGAAATATATAGCACATGGTATACGTACACAATCATAGTATGTATGTCGCTATGTGATATAGATCAGAAATACAGGTGTATACCTACAATGCACAGTACAGGTATCAAACCTGCAGCTCTCAGGCTATTGTAGAACTACACTACCCATCATGTTTATACAGTCAAAGCATGCGCATGCAACATGCATAGCCTAGGACGGCGCACATCGTACACTTATAATTGATTGAAGCTGTGTTTCAGCTTGCCTGCCCACCTGTCTCCAGCTGCTCCTCGCCCGCAAGCCAAGCCAGGGGTAGCGACCTGGAGTCGCCTGCTGCAGCAAGTCCATCCCATGCGGCGGGTCCTGGTGAAGAACAGCAGCCCCTTATACCCTGCTCCCTGGTGCGGCTTACGCCATCACTAGCGGCGGTCCAGCGGATCCACCACTCCAGTCATAACCCAAGTCTGCACAATAGGGAGATATACAAGCATTGCCCAGAGGCGAGGGGCGCTATCACGTATCATGAGAATCAGCAGATCTGTTACATGAAGACGCATCATAGTCCCAACCGGAAATATATAGAAGATTCTCCATCGTTATTGTATATTGTCCACGTAACATCCAGAGGGCGACTGCTTAGATACCTCATCCATGTTTCCTATCCTAATGGAAGCGTTTCCCCCAAATCTCCGGCCGACCATGAATAATCCGGTCACATTCTGTCCGCCTGACAGATGGAAATCTTCACTGGTTAAAGAATATTATTACAATATTAGGGTGCCCTAACACGTACCGTATCGCTGCGTTTTTAATGCTGCGTATTTATTGCTGCGTTTTTATCGCTGCGATATATATATATAAATATAACCCTCTACACACATTAAGGGTAACTTCACACGTACCGTATCGCTGCGTTTTTAATGCTGCGATGTATATATATATAAATATAACCCTCTACACACCCTCTATTAGGGTAACTTCACACGTACCGTATCACTGCGTTTTTATCGCTGCGTTTTTTACATGCGAGTTTTGATTTTCACATGTAAAAAACGCAGCAAAAAACGCAGGGATAAAAACACAGCGATAGGATACGTGTGAAGCTACCCTTAATGTGTGTAGAGGGTTATATTTATATATATATATATATATATATATACATCGGTATTCGTAGACCATGTTTCTGTATGTTTAGCTATAGAATTCAACAGTGATCATTGGGCATCTTTACTGGAATAATCAGCGTCCTGTCCATACCAAGGGGCAGGGATAGATGAAGGGTACCGGGGTCCTTGCACAACTACTTAAAGGGGAACTATCAGCTGGTTAGACAAATCTGACCTGCTGTTAGCCCCCTTGTGGGCACGGGGCGTTGAGGAGGAGGGTAGGTCTCTTACCTTCATCCTCAGTGCTCTTCCTGTGCTGTTAGTGGTGCCTGGTATGCTGATAGGAGCACTGGGGGCATGACTACCGCCCCTCCAAGCACTGTCCCGGGTCGGGCCCCTACACTGACAATCATTAGAGGGGGCGGGACAGTCAGGGATAGGACCCCCACACGATGACCCACCCCCTGATGGCCCCCTTCATTGATAAGCATTAGGGAGGTGGCGAATTGAAGTGTGGGGGCAGGGCTATGGCCCCCAGTCAGCCCGCCCCCTCTAAGGATTATCAATGGGGGGGGGGGTCATTGCTCGGAGGGGCAGAAGCCACACCCCCAGTGCTCCTAACGGCTTACCGGAATGGTGCTGAGAGTAAAAGTAAGAGACATACCCTCATCCTCTGCGCCCCGTGCCCACTAGATTTGTATAACCTGCTGATAGTTCCCCTTTAAAGGGAACCAATCAGGAGGATTGTGCTGACACAGCTCCCAGCGGGGCTAGCCAGCTCCGTGACCACATGTGCCAGGCTTGTGACTAGTTATGGTGACTAGTTATGGCCCACGGTCACAGCACATGTGGTCAGGGCGCTGGGGAGGTCATCTATGTAGCTGGGAGATTTATCTGCACAATTGTGACACAAGTAAAACATTATATGCAATGATGGAACCATTGTGCCGCTCTGTTCACAAACGGGTCTCCACCTGTAAGGCTATGTTCACACTGAGGAATAGGCCAGGAAACTCAAGTGGAATCTGCACTTAATTTTATTCCGCTTGAAATTTCCCCTGTATAATATGTACAGAGCAATGTCCTATTGTGCTCAACTAGATTTCTCTTCTGTTGTTTACACGGCGGAATGTACACACGGAATGTTCCACTGCGGATCTGTTTTCTGCCCAAAGAGTTGACGTGTCAATGGGCGGATTCTGCTAGAGAAATCCCATAGAAGTCATTGGGGCTTTGAACTTCCGCTTATCGCTTGAATTGCGCTCTAATTCCACCCGAGCTGAAGAAGAGGAAATTTCAGGCCGAAAACTTTCCTCTACAATTCCTCACCTGTTCCTCAGTGTGAACAGACCCCCCCCTTCCTAATCTGAAGGAAACAACTTCTGAAGGCCTCCGTGGCTGCCAGGTAAGGACTCCTATCACGGCCTAATATGATGTCATAGGAAATAGATTGACAGCTCATTGCAATATAAGGCATTGCAGTTTACTGTATAAATGATCAAGTGACGGCACAATGATATCCCCTTGGAGGACTAAAAATGTAATTTAGAGTGTGAATCCATAGTCCCCATAGTGCTATACATGGTGGACACAGCTGTCTCCATATTGGTATATACATGGCCGTATTTACCACTAGGCACAATAGGTGGTCCGGTGCCTAGGGCAGCACCTTGCAGGGGGGCAGCACCAGGGAGCAAGGGGGAAGAAAATAACTTTTTTATCTTTTTTTAGTCTCCCACCTCCCGTTCAAACTTGCCAGTAAATCTGGTGTCTTTTCGAGTGGGTATGGTGGTATTGGTCAGGTCTGGTATGGCGGTGTTATCCAGTCACAGTATGGCGGTATTGGTCAGGTCTGGTATGGCGGTGTTATCCAATCACAGTATAGCAGTATTGGTCGGGTCTGGTGTGGCGGTATTGGTCAGGTCTGGTATGACGGTGTTACCCAGTCACAGTATGGTGGTATTGGTCAGGTCTGGTGTGGCGGTGTTACCCAGTCACAGTATGGTGGTATTGGTCAGGTCTGGTGTGGCGGTGTTAAATTGGACGCCTGGAGCTATTACCAAGGTAGAAAATCATAATGCTAATTGGTGAGTGAGGATGGGGCGTCTTCAGGTTTAGTGTCTAGGGCAGCAGCAGCTGGTAATACGGCCCTGGGTATATACAGTCACGAGTACCGAGATGTCAGAGAACCTAAAGCATCTGTTCCCAGGAATGTATAGAGATATAGAGGAAGCCATTATATACAATGTTCTGGAACATTCTGGAATGATTAGGGTTAATGTCAATATAATAATTTTCCTACCTTGGTACTTGGAGAAGTTTTTTCCCCTCTGACATGTCTGTAGAGAGTCAGTAGGCAGCGCCGCATTGTTGTAATGACGCACTGTATAGCTATGGAATAATATGTCACCGTGGGAAGCCGCCATTCAGGACATAAATGAGAAAAGGTAATTTTTGAGGGAGGTTTCCATCTCTGCTTCTCTGAATGTTCCCGAATATGACATACACATCCTGGGGAACGGAGCATGTTACCTGCTGATGGCATCTGTATATAGCGTGTATATAGCCTGTATATAGCCTGTATATAGCATGTATATAGTGTGTTTATAGCCTGTATATAGCCTGTATATAGCGTGTATATAGTGTGTTTACAGCCTGTATATAGCCTGTATATAGCGTGTATATAGTGTGTTTACAGCCTGTATATAGCCTGTATATAGCGTTTATATAGTGTGTATATAGTGTGTTTATAGCCTGTATATAGCGTGTATATAGTGTGTATATAGTGTGTATATAGTGTGTTTATAGCCTGTATATAGCGTGTATATAGCCTGTATATAGCGTGTATATAGTGTGTATATAGTGTGTTTATAGCCTGTATATAGCCTGTATATAGCGTGTATATAGCCTGTATATAGCGTGTATATAGTGTGTATATAGTGTGTTTATAGCCTGTATATAGCCTGTATAAAGCCTTTCTCAGTCCTCCTAACCATGATTATTGTTCTCTATTGCAATCCGGCCTTGAAGGAAAATTTACAGGGTCTGGTGTGACGTTGTAGGCATCAAGAAGAAAGTAGAAGCATCCATTGCCGTGAAGATCAGTGGGATTTATTCAGGTGACATACGCAAGGGCAATGTTTCAAACCTGTGAGGCTTGATAAAGACCCCAAGGGGTCGAAACATTGCCCTTGTGTATGTCACTTGAATAAATCCTACTGATTTAGATGCCACGGGATGCTGTCGGACTGCCAGACCTGTCCTGTCCAGGTTTTTCACCTCGGTTTTATTAGTTGTTATACCACACACAAACTTAGGACAAGGGTGGCGCTGTTTCTGGAAGATAGTTGCTAGGTTTGTCTAATAGAGTAGAACCCCTTAACCACTGGTTTTGGACGTTTATACTGGAAGACAACAAAGGAAATATAAGTCAGTCCTTGTGTAGCCTAGTATATTGTCATTTATTATTCCTGGTATATTTTATATCATTTTTTACACACAGCTTCATCCTATGCGGTTTGTTTGGCCGTTGAGGCATTGTCCGTTCCTTCTATCATCTGTCAGTGTCATGTGAGCGGCTGGGCCCATCCATTGTCTCCTGATGATAGGTAGTACCAGGTCTATAGGATCTATCATAAGTAATCTCTGGTGACAGGCGAGGGCAGGTTTTCATTACAGACAATTATCTTCTCCTCCATAACTGCAGTCAGGCTGAGAGGCCGGGGCTATGATGGGGGAGGCCGGCCTCTACTACCACCACCTCTCACAATGGGACACATTGTAGCAGATTGCACTATGAGAAGCTCCACACTAAGACACGGAGCTGAGCCGGGGCCCGAGTTCCCACGGATGAATCCACGATAAGAGCGGCAGAAGGAATGCACAGGTTTCTATCAGATCTACATGTAACATGAACATCACAGAGAAGGCCGCACAATGATTCCTTCTGCTGAACCACAACAGCTTCACAGGTCAAAGGTTTCTCTATCGAAACGGAATATTATATAAAATAGCCAAAAAAATTAAAAAATGTACTTACCCTTCTGTTCCTAGGCGGTATTATTCTCTGTTAGGGTTACACACTCCCACCGGGGTCAGTGATTGGTTGCTGCCGATCAGTTGCGGCCTCTTCACTTCCAAGAGGCACAGTGCCATACACTGGATAGTGGCTGTACTTGGCATTGCAGTTTATCCTGTCCACTTCAATGGGGCAAGCAGCAATTCCCAATGTGTTCTACTCATATATATATATAGTAATATCTTTTAGTCTATTTGCCTTACACTGGGGATTTCTTGTTCCAGTAACCCAGGGTCCGTTTCTTTCCTTACAGAACATCTTAGACTCTTTGTTTAATGCATTAAGAGCCGACTATGGGTAAAAGCTGGAAAATAAGTTATAGTAAGAGACTGATGCATAATGGATGAAGTGCCTCACCCCTGGGGGTACTCGCTAAATGTATAGATCTGTATTAATGTAATAATAATAATAATAATGTATATATCTGATAACATCCAGGTGGTGCCCACTATCTCTCTGTACGTTTCCTAGAAGCTTCCTGGGTTATAACTTCAGATATCAGTTTTATGTATAAAGTGATTGTAACTCTTTATATACTGTAACTTTCTGGACTTATCGCACACAAATCATGATTGTCGGCCTTCATTATAACCCAGAGCAGCATTCTAAATTCTGCATTGATGTTATTGATGGTTAATAATTAGCAGAACTGAGAGTGCAGCTCTGGACTCTCATACATAATATAGATGCTACACAATGAGTAGATGAGCCGCTGCGGACTGTGTAAGATTGTGATTGCCACTGGGACCACCATATACAGGGGACCGCCATATACAAGGGACAACCATATACAGGGGACCGCCATATACAAGGGACCGCCATATACAAGGGAAAACCATATACAAGGGACAACCATATACAGGGGACCGCCATATACAAGGGACAACCATATACAGGGGACCGCCATATACAAGGGACCGCCATATACAAGGGAAAACCATATACAAGGGACAACCATATACAAGGAACAGCCATATACAGGGGACCGCCATATACAAGGGACAGCCATATACAAGGGACAACCATATACAAGGGACAGCCATATACAGGGGACCGCCATATACAAGGGACAGCCATATACAAGGGACAACCATATACAGGGGACCGCCATATACAAGAGACAACCATATACAAGGGACAACCATATACAAGGGACCGCCAGATACAAGGGACAACCATATACAAGGGACAGCCATATACAAGGGACAACCATATACAAGGGACAGCCATATACAAGGGACAACCATATACAAGGGACAGCCATATACAAGGGACAGCCATATACAGGGGACAGCCATATACAAGGGACAGCCATATACAAGGGACAGCCATATACAAGGGACAACCATATACAAGGGACAACCATATACAAGGGACAGCCATATACAAGGGACAGCCATATACAAGGGACAGCCATATACATAGGACTTGGCAGTGTGATCTGTGTCAGGATATTTGGGGGGTGTCAGGATATATATGGTGGTTACTGTATACATCTTACTGACCTTACAGATGCCTTTCCAGTGAATAAACATCAACCTCCTTCACTTATGCTATGTTTACACGGAACGATTATCGGGCGAATTTGCAAAAACGATCGCATTGCGCGATAATCGTTCCGTGTAAACACAGCAAACGATCAAGCGATGAGTGAAAAATCGTTCATTTTGATCTTTTAACATGTTCTTAAATCATCATTCAACGTTCGCTAAAAATTAGCAGATTGCTTCGTGTAAATAGTCTTTCAAAGATTCACCCTATATAAAAGATGGGCTTAAACAATCTTAAAAACGATCGCAATAACGATTTTCCTTACGAATTTTCTAACGATTTATTCGTCTAAACGCTGATCGTTATGAAAACCAAATCGTTGCTACAAAATCGTTAAACGATTGATTGGGCGAATTATCGCTTCGTGTAAACGTAGCATTAGGGTGCATTTACACAGAAAGATTATCTGGCAGATTGTCTGCCAAAGATTTGAAGCCAAAGCCAGGAATGGATTTGAACAGAGGAGAAATGTCAGTCTTTCCTGTATGACCTGATCTCTGTCTATAGTCTGTTTCTGGCTTTGGCTTAAAATCTTTGGCAGATAATCTGACAGATAATCTTTCTGTGTAAATTGACCCTTATAGTCTTCTCCTTTTCTATAATTATCTAACCTTAAATCCCATGTACAATTGTCATCTGTTCTGGTGATTCTGGTGATATATATATATGTATGTATATATTGACAATGACAGTGTTTGCAACGCGTTGCTAAGCAACAGATCATTTGACAGACACTGAGATGGAAGGCAGCAGTAACCAATCAGCGTTGGCCACTAGTTCGCAGACACCGCCTCCAGCACGGCTCTAATTTGCATCTACATTGCTATTGGTCATCACTGTGGAGCTTGGCCATGTTCGTATTTCCATTGGTTAGGGCGGGACAGCAGCGGCAACAATTAAGCCCCTCCCATAGTGTCACCTGACACCTTTAAAACCAATCATATCCAATCCACCCGCTCAACACGTACACCACCGCGCCATTTTGTCGTGGATCAGTTTCCCGCAGCATGGAGAGTGGCTCCACAAAGATGTCGGCTGTGATAGAGACATATTTGGTAATGGTTAGATATGGGTAAGGGGGCGGGAGGTGTGAGTGATGTCAGCGGGTGTCGGAAGTGTTGCTGACAGTCAGTTGCAGGGCAGCCCGGCTCATCGATAACCGCTGTGACCAGGTGCGTATCAGCGGCTCAGCCTCCCCAGCTGCATGTGTAGTATAGAGCTGCTGCTACCTCTAGTGCCGTGTGTGTCTGCATAGCCTGCTGCTGCCCTGGGCTGTCACTCTGCAGGCTCCTATGGATGCATACTCACTGTATACACTTATATATGTAATCCTACTGTAGTGGTATATATAATCAGAGGATATGTGAGAGCATGCTGGGACTTGTAGTACTTATGACTGAAGTGTGTTGCTTGGCAACTTCCTGGGCTCCAGTCATAAGGACTTATCTTTACCTGGTAAAGCTGGGTGGGGAAACAATATGGCTGACCAGAGGCGCAACCACTAAGTTGGTATTTTGCTGTCTGTCACTTTTCAGCTGTTGCAAAACTACAGCTCCTCATTTCCTGGCAGCTGCGATAGCCACCGCCGTCTGGAAGCTGTGACTCCATTGGTTGCAGAACTACAACTCCCATCATGCCCTGACAGATGGATAGAAGCGTTTACCAAGATGTAGCTCTTAATCTATTGCAGAACTACAACTCCCATCATGCCCTTATAGGCTGTAACCCACAGCTCTCTGGCTAGTGAATGCCTGGCTGTTGCATAACTACAACTCCCATCATGCCCTGTTAGACTTACCAAGATGTAGCTCTTAATCTATTGCAGAACTACACCTCCCATCATGCCCTGACTACCCGTATAGCAGTACCCTCCTAGTCGGGGCCCCTGTTACAGTGAAACCCTGTGACCACCATTGTGGTAGTGATACTAAGTGGATATTAAAGGAGTTGTCCACCTCTTACCCATATCTGATATTGGGCGTGGAGAGATGGGTGGGGCGGTGTGACGCCCAGCAGGTGACTACCTGTGTGATTAGATGGTTGCCCTGGTGACAGTGGTTCCCGGTGAGCAGCAGATCAGTGGTATAGGGGTGCACATCCCCTTTAAGGCTGCGCTATAGGACGTAAAGCAGTCACAGCTGATGTATATACCGGGTGGGTGAACGCCCTCACTGCAGCAGTCGCACCACACGTCTCCCGTGTCTGTAACATGTCCTCCTGTGAAGGTCAAGGCGAGACGTGGCATCTCCCTGACAGATCTCTCCGGGACGTTCCTAAAATAAACCTGCACTCTGATGCCTGAGCTGCTGCCGCGAGTCTTCAACCCCCCCCCCCCCCCCCAAAGGGCAGCGGTGTATGTCACCGGTCACGCTGTCATCTGATACAACCCGGGCCCATTCATTGCT
Source organism: Dendropsophus ebraccatus (assembly GCF_027789765.1). Taxonomy (NCBI): domain Eukaryota; kingdom Metazoa; phylum Chordata; class Amphibia; order Anura; family Hylidae; genus Dendropsophus; species Dendropsophus ebraccatus. The sequence goes on from NC_091468.1 coordinate 7,381,996, forward strand.
TCTTATCACTCTCTATGGCAGCTAGTAACACACAGTGCATGAGTCCTTAAAGGGGTACTCCAGCCTCATGATGGGGGGGGTAGTGAATGGAGCTGCCATCAAGCTTAGGTCTTACTAAGTGAACTACACCGGAATAGTTGAGCTCAGCGTTGTGTACTTGTTACAGAGTCAAAGCAATGTTACTACAGATAAGTGTGGTGTATCTGGGTGTCCGTTGTTCCGTACCTTTACCCTAGAGGTCAGCTGGTATTAGCCTGAACCCTGGTGCCCGGTTGGTATATAGCAGAGCTGAGTATGTGTACGTGGTCACACAGTAGAGACGTCTGCCGCCACCGGCTGCAGGGTCCCCTCCTATAGTGATGCTTTGTGTTGTAGAGGTGGAGACTCCTGGAAGAAAGAGACTGGACATTACATTGCAGAGTATATATATATAATCACTGTGTGTGTGTGTGTGTATGTATATATATATATATATATATATATATATATATATATATATATATATAATTAATCACTAGGGATGTATTTGCTTCTCCTGCCAGGATTGCCGCTCCATAGACCTGGATGAGATTTTACTATTCTGCATATTTTTTCCACATTTTTTATTCCATTTTTTATTCCACCAAACAGGATGGATTTATTGGAAATTTTTCCTATTTTTATTTATTTATTTATTTATTTATTGTAAATCTGCCGCATTTGCACAATTTAAAACCATTGACCCCCCCCCCCTCCCCAATAACTTGTAGGCAAATATGCCTCAAAATATATCCGATTAGGTGCAGATTTGTCTTCCTTGGTGTCTACTTGCTGACATTCTGCACAGCTATTCCGACCCGTGTAAATTGTCTTTTAAAATATTTTTCTTTCAAATCAACTGATGCCAGAGATTTGTAATTTACTTCTACCTAAATATCTCCAGTCTTCCAGTACTTCTCAGCTGCTGTATGTCCTGCAGGAAGTGGTGTATTCTCTCCAGTCTGACACAGTGCTCTCTGCTGCCACCTCTGTCCATGTCAGGAACTGTCCAGAGCAGCAGCAAATCCCCATAGAAAACCTCTCCTGCTCTGGACAGTTCCTGACATGGACAGAGGTGGCAGCAGAGAGCAGTGTCAGGCTGGAGAGAATACACCACTTCCTACAAGACATACAGCAGCTAATAAGTACTGGAAGACTCAAGATTTTTTCATAGAAGTAAATTATAAATCTCTGCCACTCGTTGGGACCAGTTAAAAGAATTTTTTGGGTGAACTACCCCTTTAAGAGCATGCTCACAAAAAAATTCAGCCTCTTAATCAGCAGCAGAAATCGGAGGCGATCCCTGATATGACACATTGTATTATTCACACACAGTAAGATATGTCACATGTATTTCTGCTATCAGATTATCCCAATATCTGTCAGATATATCCGCACTGTATAGACTTTAGTGTGGATTCACAATACATAGCCAGACGGACACTTTTTTTTTTTTTGCTGTGCTCATTCTGCGCCAAAGTCAACATAGCTTTTTCCCCCACTGCTAACACGTACATTGACTTTAATAGCAGAATTTCTGCAGCAGATCCGCATTGTGTGAACATGTCTCCATAGAGCCTGAAGCTTGACCTTCAGTATCAAGGACAGCGATGGGGAACCTTCCGCCCTCTGGCTGTTGCAAAACTACAATTCCCATCATGCCTGGAGAGCTAAAGCTTCAGCTGCCCGGACATGATGGGAGTTGTAGTTTTTCAACAGCTGGAGAGCTGAAGGTTCCCCATCCCTGCACTGTTGGTTAGTTATAACCGATCCTTAAAAAGTTAGATGACAGTCACCACCGACACAGTTAGTCACCCAGCTTTTCCAGGGTTGTGAAAGGTTGTGATACAACCCTACCTCCTATATCACCGGGCAGATTTGGCCCCTGTGCGGTCCCGTTGGTGGTCACCCAGCTTTCCCAGTCACAGATAGAATGGTGTGAATGCGATGAGGTCGGCTGAAGGACACTTACATTGACTTCTGGCTTTAGGGACGCTCTCTAGAAATGTGATGTGTGTTCTGCAATGTTGCTGCCAGCAGCTCCAGCATAGGAAGCCCGGGCAGCCTCCTCCGGCATGTGTGTGTCTGTGGTTGGCTGGTCGCTAGTGGGTGGCCGTCAGCTGGGATGGATTTGCAGAAGGCGGAGTACTACCCCCCCCCCCCCCTTCCACACTGGGATGCATTGATACTGCTGTATACGGATGGGCTGTAATGCAGGCAGGGGGGGTATATATATATACAGTGGCTGTGATCATGTGCTGAGGACGTGCTCTGCAGGGCTGCACGTTATACAGAACATACATTACTCAGAGGAGGTGGTGACAGAGGAGGAGGGAGACTACGTGCACCATTAGTCTATGGTCCTCTGGGCTGTCACATGCCGTGTCAGGCACTCCCACTCCCATTGATGAAATGTGCATGTCGAGTGCTCAGCCCTGCACAGTGCACCATCACAGGAGCTGCTGCTCTGCACACACAGGGGGCACCAGTGCCAGCCAACTTTCCCTGCCTGCACCCCATCTGTGGGGGAGGAGAACAGTCCCCCCTCTCTCTCTACAGGAATTTGTTTGCGTTACCTCCTACTCGGAAGCCCATATTAATGCCTGACGACTGATACCGCTTCCTGATTGATTCGAGTGTCACCCATCTACGTTAATAGATTGCCAAAGAGCTCGCAAACATGTCTTCTCTTGCTAACGGTAAGTGCGTTCTAGGCGAGGAGCCTGGTGGCTGAGGGGTTAATGTGGCAGGTAACCTGTGAATGGGCGCTGATCGTCTGCTACCTGTCATAGTCGCTGCCTGATGGTGGCTCCGGGGTCATTGGGAAGGAAGACGGCAGCCAGATGTGACAGCTGGGCAGCTTTGCTGGATGGGATACATAGGCTTTTATAATGGATGTGGTCGGAGCCGCTAACCTGTGGTGGGAGTGCTGCCGCCACCGAGCTGTGGACGTGTTCTGGATCCCTGATTCTCCCCCAGTCCTCAGGATCTGGAGGTCAGAGCTGGAGCAGAGATGACTGCTGCATTGCTGTATCTGTGGGATCCATGCATGTATGTATACGGCGGACACAAGGCTGGGCTATGGGCTCTGCTGTCTACCGGATGCCTGCCATGGGCATCCCCCTTACTGCAGCGCTAGGGAACCTCGGCTCTCCAGCTGTTGCAAAACTACAACTCCCATCATACCTGGAAAAAGCTTTGGCTGTCCAGGCATGATGGGAGTTGTAGTTTTGCAACAGCTGGAGAGCTGAGGTTCCCTATCCCTGCCTTACTGTATGTTCTGTGAGGATGATGAGCAGCACCATGAAGGAAAGAGAGGGGAAACCTTTAATTCTAAGGGAGCCGTGTGCAAGGATTATACTTATAAGGTACCGAGCTGGTGTGTGTGTATATATGTGGGTGTATATATATATATATATATATATATATATCTGTGTATGTATAGCTGTATTACTGGATTACTAGTGCAGCATGTATCCTAATATTCCGGTTGTATCTCTTATAGCAGTGATATAGTGTGTGTGTGTGTGTGTGTGTCTCTCTCTCCACATAATGTATATAAACTTGTACTACTAGTGTAGCATATATCCTAATGTTATGGTTGCATCTCCTATGGCGGTGGTATTGTGTGTGTGTGTGTATATATATATATATATATATATATATATATATATATATATATATATATATTATAATGGTATATCTGTATTACTAGTGCAGCATGTATCCTAATATTCCGTCTGTATCTCCTGGTAGCGGTGATATTGTGTGATATATAATAAGCCGCAGGGATGAATGATAAGCCATGATGCTATATAGAACATATACCGGAGCAGGTAGTGACCTCATGACATTGAGACATACAGTGTATAGCTGGAACTAGAACTATGAATGGAGTCCGGCAGCGTCCACCTCCTGTACAGTATAATGGTCCTAGCGAAGGTTCCTGTCACTATAATAACTTCTCTGTAGTACTTAATGGGATTTAGTTTGCAAATCCAATGTCCATACAATTCTTCTAGAGAAGAGATCGGCTGCATAGAGCATCTCTTGGAGGACTGTCCGGTATTATACAGGTCATTCATTGATGTGAATGGGAGCTTGTTATGCTTCATTTCACCTGTGGTGGCGCTGCAGGGAAGCTGAGCGCTCACTGTCAGTGTTCTGTGTAGATGACAGAGGACGGGGACACTTTGTGATCAGCCTAATGTCAGGGGACTGTCCTATCAGGTAGCAGGGATATCCGGGATGGAGGACCCCTTTAAAGGAAGTCTCTGTGTTGATTTCATTCTATAACAGTGGAGAATCCCCTGCGGCCATCACTCCCCTCTGCTGCTGACGGGAGGTTTTAATGACTCGGAAATTCTGACACAACTTCTTGGGAAACCATTCTAGTTGTTATCCTGTGAATCATTTCATACTAAACATTGTGAAATGCTGTAAGAAGTGATATTAGAGTCATCTGTGGCATAAAATAACAGTCTGACCACTAGTGGGCGCCATACTATGGAAGTAAATGTCATAACTCTATATAATACATTTAATAGGATGGAGTGTGAGACTTAATGGCGGCACAGGCCCTCTGTGATGGCGGCACAGGCCCTCTGTGATGGCGGGACAGGCCCTCTGTGATGGCGGGACAGGCCCTCTGTGATGGCGGGACAGGCCCTCTGTGATGGCGGGACAGGCCCTCTGTGATGGCGGGACAGGCCCTCTGTGATGGCGGGACAGGCCCTCTGACCCCTGTCGTGTTGGCGTGCTTGCTATGGCCTCATTGTGTGGTGAAGGTCGAGCTGTGGAAAGCTGTGACCGGTGCTATGTAGGCTCCTGTCTTTTCTCTCAAACCCAACACCTGCTGGGAATGACTATATGGCTGCAGCCGCGCACACCAGGACCACCAGGGCGGTAACAGATCGCTCTCCATTCCCCGTCCATTATGGCTGCAGCCGCGCACACCAGGACCACCAGGGCGGTGACAGATGGCTCTCCATTCCCCGTCCATTATGGCTGCAGCCGCGCACACCAGGACCACCAGGGCGGTGACAGATCGCTCTCCATTCCCCGTCCATTATGACTGCAGCCGCGCACACCAGGACCACCAGGGCGGTGACAGGTCGCTCTCCATTCCCCGTCCATTATGACTGCAGCCGCGCACACCAGGACCACCAGGGCGGTGACAGATCGCTCTCCATTCCCCGTCCATTATGACTGCAGCCGCGCACACCAGGACCACCAGGGCGGTGACAGGTCGTTCTCCATTCCCCGTCCATTATGGCTGCAGCCGCGCACACCAGGACCACCAGGGCGGTGACAGGTCGCTCTCCATTCCCCGTCCATTATGACTGCAGCCGCGCACACCAGGACCACCAGGGCGGTGACAGATCGCTCTCCATTCCCCGTCCATTATGACTGCAGCCGCGCACACCAGGACCACCAGGGCGGTGACAGATCGCTCTCTATTCCCCATCCATTATGACTGCAGCCGCGCACACCATCACATCACGAACATCACATAAGCCTCTTAGTAACCCGAGGCGAAGAGCTGAATATCAGGATTATTTATCACCGTCGCTCAAAAGCAAAAACTCTGGGAAAGAAATCAACAAAGGGAGATCTGCAGGGAAATCCAATTGGCGTGATCAGCGGATCTTCTGGGCCGATAACTAGTATATACCTGCGTAATAGAAGCGAATGGTATTATATATACGGCATTGTGGGCCAGGGATACGGATAGGCCAGAGAGTGTTATAAAATACTACGAATCAGGATTTAATATCCTGTCCAATGAGGATCGGCTGACTGAGCGGATGTTCCGTGTGTTCTATTACTTTTATACATTGATTTACACAGCAAAAAATGGGTGAGCCTGCAGGAAAAGGATCAGAGCCTGTTAGATTCCAGTGCTCCTTCCTTTTGTCCTAGGTTTCTGGCAGCAGCTCACTCCTCCTAGTAGAAATGACAGTGATTGGTCAGTGTCTCAGCCCCCGGACCCCACTCATCCAATCCAATATCCCCTCACTGGTGTGACCGGCACCTTCTGAATCAGTTCTGGCCTCGGGCCAGGCTCTGCTGCAAGGCTTCACCCCGTAGGGGATACTTGTGCACTGGGGGGTGCTGGGCCCGACTTCAGTGCACCGAGTGATCTTATTGGCATATTAGAAAATGGCTCCAATCACAGGAATTGGGTGGTGGGTTGGACACCAGCAGAATCTGCACGAGGGCGCCCATAAGGTTGTATGAAAAGCCTTATGTGTGGGTTGAACAAAGCGGAATGACTTCTACAAAGCCAAAGGTATTCACGGTTGTGTATCTACATGTATATGTGTGTATGGAGATATATATATCTATCTACATTACCTGACCTTTTCTTCCGTCTATAAATACCCTCAGTTATAAATACCATTGAATAAAGATCAGACCACGCGTAACAAATGGCGCAGTGACCTCTGGTATCTCTTTTCCTAGAAGGGTAGGGTTACAGGATACACAGACATTGTGTCCCTGCGGGGATTTGACATTGTACTTTATTAACCCCTCGTAGCCTGACTTCTCCTCATGGATTGGATGGATCAGCATGGGTTTTTGATCAGCATTGTTGTGCTCTATGGCTTTCTGAATGGGGGTGGATGGGGGAGGGGTGGAAGTGTTGTGTATCTTTATACGAGTGTTGTGTATCTGTATACAGCATTTAACAAGTGGCTTCAAGTCATTGGCAGTCGTTCCCGTAACTTGTCCTCTACGAGTGGTGAGACTTCTATTATATCAACAATCGAATGTAGAAAAGTAAGAGTTGCAACTCACCATTAGATGCGTCTATGAAAATCTTTGTTTGTGCAGGTAAAAAATGCAGGTGCGACTCGCATGGGCAGACGCCAAAGAGAAGCTGTGACAAGACTGTTTTGCGCGCTCAGCGCTTCCACAGACCATTTGACCACAGCCGCTGGTGTACTGACAGCTGCATGGCTGTGTCAATACACTAGTGCAAATATTTGAATAGTATCTGAGCTCCTGACATCATAATTAATCCCACTCCGCAGGACCCTGTGCTACGGACAGATTGCGTGAGATCGTGGGAATGCCGCCTTATTTGTTGCCTTGGCAGCCGGCTGCCTTTGAACTCCACTTCAGGTGCCCAGAAAAGCTGGATCCAGTCTTAGGAAACTTCTCCCAGATTCTCCGGACTGGATCCAGCTTTTCTGGGCACCTGGAGCGGCGCGGAGTTCATAGGCAGCCGGCTGCGGAGCTGAGGAATGGCTTTGCTTTGTTCTTACTGTATATTCGCTCCTCTCTAGTTATCTCCCTCATCCGTCTGATGATCTATCAGCTGGCGCAGAGCCGGAGTGTAATGGAGGCGCCCGGCCTAGACGTATGCTTTGTTTTCCTGACATCAGGTGGTGTCTTAAAATATCGCTGCCTGGTTACTATGGGGATCCCCGTCTAATGAGGCGTAATTAACCGAGCCAAAATGAAGATCCAGAATAATTTCATTACTTTGCAACAAATAAAAGTGACGCCCCGACGAGGGTGGGAAAGGTTCCCCGCCGCTAACACATGACTTATCCCTTATGACTTATCCCTAACTAGCAGCTCTAATATTCACACGGAAAGCAAAAGTTCCAGAAAGGCGTAAAAGTATAATAAAGTGGGAACTGGGGACACACAGGAGACAGCGAAGACCGCTATCCGAGACTGCAGGGCGGTCACTACTGTCCTTATTGTTCTCAATAACTGTGCAGAACGGGTGCGACACCTTCTCTAGAGGTGCATGCCATACGGTGCATGCAGGAAGTGGTGTATTCTCTCCAGTCTGACACAGTGCTCTCTGCTGCCACCTCTGTCCATGTGAGGAACTGTCCAGAGTAGGAGAGGTTTTCTATGGGGATTTGCTGCTGCTCTGGACAGTTCCTGACATGGACAGAGGTGGCAGCAGAGAGCACTGTGTCAGACTGGAGAGAATACACCACTTCCTGCAGGACATACAGCAGCTGATAAGTACTGGAAGACTGCAGATTTTTTTATAGAAGTAAATTACAAATCTATATAATTTTCTGGTACCAGTTGATTTGCAAGGAAAATATTGGTGAACTATCCCTTTAAAAGGAATTGTATGGGGGAGAAAGTGGATAAATTGATACCAGGAAAGTTGTGATGAATCAGCCCATATGTTTGTCCTTCTGTCTGTGGAAGCTGCGGAGCCGCACTGAGCTCCATGTATTGGGGGGGATCATATGAACATTCCCGATTCCAGCTAAAAAGCCCTGGATTGCTAAGACTGTATTCACACCTTCCGTGAAGTTGTCCGTTATCAGGGTTCTGTGACCGGACACCTTTGTAGCCCATTGCTTTCTATTGGGCTATTCCCACGGTCATTTTTTTTTTTCATGGATCCTCAATCCATAGGACATGTCATAAGCGTCTGTTTACACATCGGTTTTCCACTCCGTAAATTTGAGTCTACAATTTTTTTATCCCTATTCTGTAAATTCCATCCGTATTGCGTCCGTAATTTTTGCTGATCCCCAATCATAAAGAGGTAGGTAGCGGACTTCATCCGAGGACTTTGAAAGTCTCTGAACGTGTGACTGTAGACTGGGGGCCCTATTACACAGGACGATTATCGTGCGGGAAATCGTTATATCGTTCTGTGTAATTGCAGGCAGCGATCACAAAATCGTGTGTCGTTGATTTAGATCTGACCCCAAAATAATCGTTAGTCGTTCGCTGTAATTTCCGCATTTGCTCACTAATCGTTCAGTGTAATTCCATTTTCCTGGGATCAGATGGAGGAAACTATCGTAGTAACGGCCATCGTTCTGTCAAATATGGGGAACGATTTCAGGTTAACGAAAACCAATCTTGTTTGTGATCGTTAATCGCTAATCGTTATCGCTTTTGTCTAATAGGCCCCTTACTTACAGCATCCCTCGCACATTTTTTCACTGTGGTCATGTTCTTATATTATTATTTTTAATGACTATTTTGCGCTTTGTTAATGGTGAAATCCGCTTTATATTCTTCTATTCCCCCCCCCCCGGTCGGCCATATTGCTGCATCTCGGGGCTCCTGAAGGTGACTTCCTTCGTATATGTTTGACCTTGACTGTGTGAGTATTTTTAGCTTGGGAGCTTTGTGCTTAGAATAGCCGAGCGTATAGCGATGACGATGTCGCTGCTGCTGTGCCGGATAGTACAGCTGGTTGGTTGGTTACACTAATCTGGATGAAGCTATGGATTTACTATGTATGATGGGAAATGGAGAGCGTGTGGGACCTGCTGCGTCCGATATCCTGGTATAAAATGGCGTAGAAGAAGAAAGTAATTCCTGGTGGCGGAGTTACCAAATAAACACGTCCACCTATATAAGCCAATAGAAAAGGATTCATTCACACATTGCAGTTCCATTGCGTTACTGCATCATTTTATTGGGTTACTCCATCTGTGAGCTGAAGAATAGTTAAAGGGGTGCTCCGGTGAAAATCTTTCAAATGAACTTGTTACAGAAAGTTGTAGTTTTGTTATTTACTTTTGTTTAAAAATCTCCAGTCTTCCAGTACTTATCAGCTGCTGTATGTCCTGCAGGAAGTGGTGTATTCTTTCCAGTCTTGCACAGTGCTCTCTGCTGTCTCCTCTGTCCATGTCAGGCACTGTCCAGAGCAGCAGCAAACTCCCATAGAAAACCTCTCCTGTTCTGGACAGTTCCTGACATGGACAGAGGTGGCAGCAGAGAGCACTGTGCCAGACTGGAGAGAATACACAACCTTCCTGCAGGACATACAGCAGCTGATAAGTACTGGAAGACTGGAGATTTTTAAATAGAAGTAAAATACAATTTTATATAACTTTCTGACACCAGCTGATTTGTAAAAGATTTTTGCCAGGGTAGCCCTTTAAAATGAATTGCTGAGTCAGGCAGATATCGCCCTGTGTAGTAAGCTCAGAGATCAGCAGAGGACCAAACACTCAGCTGATCAATAGCACTAGGGCCACACAGACATTTATAGTATCTGTAATATAATGGATCCATCATGGTGGCTTCATCATTATTAGAATGTGATTGGATCCCAGCCGAGGAGACATCTTGGTCCCGTTTCTTCTCCTTCCTCTCCTCGGATCTTCTCCCGGCTTCATACAAGTGTAGACTTTTTCCTTTGAAGAGGCAAAGAGCTATATATAGAGCGGGAGTCGTATCTGGATGGTGACTCGTAATAGGTAGATAATTCCCTGGAATGTGGTGGTGGTCCGGACACAAAGCTCCTTCTATGAGAGCTCTCTTCTCTTCTCTTCTCTTCTCTTCTTCTCTTTTCTTCTCTTCTCTTCTTCTCTCCTCTTCTCTTCTTCTCTCCTCTTCTCTCCTCTCTTCTTCTCTCTTCTCTTCTTCTCTCCTCTTCTCTCCTCTCTTCTTCTCTCCTCTCTTCTCTTCTCTTCTTCTCTCTTCTCTCTTCTCTTCTTCTATCTTCTCTTCTTCTCTCTTCTCTTCTTCTCTCTTCTCCTCTTCTCTGTTCTCTCCTCTCCTCTCTCCTCTTCTCTCCTCTTCCTGGTATTCGGGAAGGAAGATGGAATATTGTGCTGCATGGATTCTCCGTCTGCTTGGGCAGATGAACGTTCTTCTTGCAGATATGTGGTCGTCTTGTGGGGTTGTTTGTAAGATCCACCAAAGTATATTGTCTGCCGTATGTGTAAGTGATAGATGGTTAGAAGGCGGCCAGGGAATGGGGTTTACAGGTGTCCTATATGGATGGTGACTCCTAAATGCTGACATTAGTCAGGGATAAAGCCATAAGGGGAGATTTATCAAACATGGTGTAAAGTGAAACTGGCTCAGTTGCCCCTAGCAACCAATCAGATTCCACCTTTCATTCCTCACAGACTCTTTGGAAAATGAAAGGTGGAATCTGATTGGTTGCTAGGGGCACCTGAGCCAGTTTCACTTTACTCCACGTTTGATAAATCTCCCCCATAGACATTACATGTGTGTTGGTTGAACCATTCTTGGCATGACTGGCCGACCATCTGATGTGTATGAGGGTGTCTTGACTCGCCTCGACAGGACATGGGGAAGAGATCGTTCTGGCATATTGGATTTCAGTTACCCAATCCTTTTGTTCTCTGGGAGATGAGCTGCCATCAGAGGTGTCTGGCAGTGGCTTTCTCCTGTGTATGTATATGGGGAATTGAGGGATCTGTATAGAAATGAAAGGGGAACTCCAGATAAGAAAAACTTGTTTTCTATTAAAAGTACATTAAAAGTTTTATATAAATGTCTATACAATGTATAACTTTTAATTTACTTTTAATAGAAAACAAGTTTTTCTTATCTGGAGTTCCCCTTTAATTTCTATACAGACCCCTCAATTCTCCATATACATACACAGGAGAAAGCCACTGCCAGACACCTCTGCCACACTGGTAGCTGATAGAAATCCAGGAATTAAAAAAAAAAAAATGGCCCCTGTGCCAATTCACATTGTCTCCTGCTCCTTCTGCTCTCCCCCCTTAGGAGACAAATCTTCCATGCCCCTCTCACATTGTGTGTGTTTGCTGAGCACAGGCTGATGATACAGACAGGAGGCAGGGAGTAATGTCACAGGAGGCGGAGCTAGATCCCCCAATCCCCTGAGTGAGTCACCATCTCTGACCGGCCAGAAGCAGCGCTAATTTTACTGATTGTAATGGGTGGGGGCTGTGATGATCACATGAGGGAAAGCATTGCATTCTGGGAAATGCCAAACCAGGAAGAACAGAAACACAAAACAAAGCAACCCCCCCCCCAAAAAAAAAAAAAAAAAACAAATGTATTTTTGGTAGTTTCAAAACTGGGATAGAAAGGTAAGTAATGCTACATTCTTTAATAGCATTCTACCCCCCCTTGGACGTATTAGAAGGGTCCCTTGATAATATGCTGATCACAGTGTCTCTGGCCGTGACTCAACCACATATCAGCCACAGACGTATGTCAGTCAGGTACAACGTTTTAGACTTATTTGGGATTTTTTATTTTTATTTTTTGCTCTGTTTTCATCAGTCTTTTTGGGTCCGCTTCCTCAATGCTCCTCTGCACAAGGTTTCATACGTCTCTCCCTGTTTAGAGATGTTTTCCTATTCCCTTCAATGGGAAAAATATGGTCATTTTGGCACCGTATACTTGAGCTTTAAAACTGATCTTTTGTGGCCATTTTATCTCCCAGGGAAGACATAAAACCAATCAGAATATAGCCTAAGTGTAAACTTTACATGCAGCGCCGCCTCAGGAGAAATTAAAGGGGAATTTCACTCTTGGTATGTTGTTGTTCATGGGGAGACTAAAAATTCCTTCCATACTTGTTATCTATTCAGTCTCCTTTCCCCAGTTCTCAGCTGCTGCTTTCTGCTGAAGACACAAAAATCTGTGTGTGAGCTTTTCTCTCTGTCTCCCCCTCCGCCCCCCTTCCCTTCTGAGACAGATGATGTCCCAGCCAGTATAAACCTATGAGGACATAGTTACTCTTAATATAGCAGTAGGGAATTACCCTGTTACCTCTCTGTTAGTACACCATCCATCTCTGCGCTATGGTGGGATATTTTTCTTTTTATAGGATGCACTAAGCTGTGACTTTTCAGGGCTGGAGTAAATTTATTCTGCTCCATATTCTTTATTAGTTGGGAACTTGTGACTAAGGGCCCTATTCCACCGGACGATTATCGTTAGCATAATCGTTAACGATTACCGATCTCAAACGACCGCTATTGCGAAAGACCTGAAAACGTTCACTCATTTCCATGGAACGATAATCGTTACTTATGATCGTAATTGCGATCGTTTCCTCTTCCGTATTTATTCGCTATTGCGTTCGTATCTATTGCGAACGACCGAACGATGTCTTATTCAATGCGAACGATTTGCGAAAGTTTTGCGAACGAGCAACGATAAAAATAGGTCCAGGTCTTATAAAGCGATCAACGATTTCTCGTTCGGTCGTTAATCGTTACTGCATTTCAACCGAACGATTATCGTTTAGATTCGAACGATTTAACGATAATCTGAACGATAATCGTCCAGTGGAATAGGGCCCTTAGTCTGTCGGCTCTATATCATGGTTAGAGCTGAAGACACTGCCTGATAGCAGATCACCTGTCACTTGGCTCATTGATTCTTGCAGAGTTATAAAATCATGTTTTCTTTCTAAGCTGTTTAGTCTGAAGGAAAGCAAAGAAAGGGATCACATGAGGGAAACCTTTATAGATGTTACAGGAGGAAGAAGGGAAAGGAGGAGATGATGGAAACCTTTATATATGTTACAGGAGGAAGAAGGGAAAGGTAGGGAGATGATGGAAACCTTTATATTTGTTACAGGAGGAAAGAAGGGAAAGGGAGGACATGATGGAAACCTTTATATATGTTACAGGAGGAAGAAGGGAAAGGGAGGACATGATGGAAACCTTTATATATGTTACAGGAGGAAGAAGGGAAAGGGAGGACATGATGGAAACCTTTATATATGTTACAGGAGGAAGAAGGGAAAGGAGGACATGATGGGAACCTTTATATATGTTACCGGAGGAAGAAGGGAAAGGGAGGACATGATGGAAACCTTTATATATGTTACAGGAGGAAGAAGGGAAAGGGAGGACATGATGGAAACCTTTATATATGTTACAGGAGGAAGAAGGGAAAGGGAGGACATGATGGGAACCTTTATATATGTTACAGTAGGAAGAAGGGAAAGGGAGGACATGATGGAAACCTTTATATATGTTAAAGGCCTACATAAGGTTCAGGAGGGAAGGGTTTTAATAAGCAACGGAGCACGAGAACAGGAGAAGACAGTGAGAGGTTACTGGGGGGAAAGATCAAAAGTAATGTGAGAAAATACTACTTTACTAAAAGAGTAGTAGATGCTTGGAGGAAACTTCCAGCAGATGTGGTAGGTAAATCCACAATAAATAAATGTAACCTGCCTTGTGTATACATATATCTATCCTAAGATAATAAGAGAGGAAATACTAAAAGGGCCGACTAGATGAAGCAGGGGGCTTATTCTGTCAACAATCTTCTATGTTTAATATATATATGTTTTGAATGATCCTCCTTCCTGTAGACTAACAATCTGCTCCATACTTGTTGTTATCTTATTAGTCTCCTTCCCCTAGTTCTGAGTCTGCTGCTTTATGCTGAAGACACAGGAAACAGTGTGTGAGCTCTGAACTCCCTCTTCCCTGCATCTTTCAGCGACACTCTTGTAAACGGCGTCTCTAGCCGGCTGTCTCTACGCTCTGTGATGCTGGTCAAGTTGCTGATGACCTCACTGTGATTATCCCTCCCGGCATCACAGAGAGCAGAGACAACTGAACAGGGACCCTCTTTTTTTTTTTTTTTTTTTTTTTTTCCATCTTCTTCTTCTTCTTCTTCGTCTTGAAGAAACAGCTGTAGTCTCAGAACTGCGGGGTGGAGAGTGAGAAGATAATACGTATAGAGCAGATTGTTAGTCTCCAGGAAGAGGAGGGGGTTATTGAACAGGTAGTCGATAACCCCTTTAAGCCCAAGATGCACATCTCCCTGCCCCGCATGATTGAGGTACAAGGCTCAGTGCTGTAAACCAAATACTGTCCATCATACAGGGAAGGAGGAGGCATGCATGCTGGAGCTCAGTCCAGCCTATTTTTTCCTTCCTTAGAATAAAAACCTAATTTTATAACAAACAGCTGAGCGAGCAGTATTGTTCCATGTCTCCATCGCTCTTCATCTGTGAGCAGGATATATAGTGACAGATTCCCCTTAGTTATTAGATTTATTATGGTGTTGTTGCCCGTAGTCTTCTGTCCGTGCTCTCCTCTATGGAGCCGACACACAGAGGATCTGTTCTCTATTAAACTGTTGCAAAGTCAAATAAAGTGCGTCTGGGTAGAAGTGCTTATAAGTCCTCTCCTGTTACAGCCGGGCCTCCAGCCACTCGGGGGCTTTAGCGTCCCGGACCAGACACACATGCATTACACTTACATAGTACATGACTCCTGGGGGATTCCTAATGGCTGATGTGTGGACGGGATGTAAAAGTGACTGCGTGCCCTGTACATGGGGTATTGGCTGTAAATGCAGCAATTCTGTAGCGGTTAATGTAATAAAACACACAGAGAATGTTGTTAGACTAGATCGTCCTGCCCGTCAGCTCAAAGGGGCAGGCTTGTGGTAAGTGGGTAAGGGGTTTGTTTTATCTCCTCAGTTATTTCTCTCTCCGACTTGTGTGCCGCAATATGGTTCCTCCATGTATTCCATTCTTCTAAGGTACAATACCTGTGTAAAGGGGTATTCCAACATAACTTTTGATATTTTGCTGCCCATGGTGAGACTAACAATTCCTTCCATACTTGTTTTTATCTATTCAGTCTCCTTCCCCCAGTTCTGAGCTGCTGCTTTCTGTTGAAAACACAAAAATCTGGGTGTGAGCTTCTCTCTGTCTCCCCCTCCTCCCCCCTCCCTTCTGAGACAGCTAATGTAAACAAGTCCCTGACTGTCTGTATCTACAACATTGTAATAACTTTGTAATGCTGGGAGGGTCAATCTGAAGTCAAGTTGCTGATGACCTCACTGTAATTAACCCTCTCAGCATTACAAAGAAGCTACAATGTTGCAGATACAGCCTGCCAGGGACTTGTTTACATCAGCTGTCTCAGAAGGGAGGGGGGAGAGACAGAGAGAAAAGGTCACACACATATTTTTGTGTCTTCAGCAGAAAGCAGCAGCTGAGAACTGGGTTGAGGAGACTGAATAACAGGTATGGAAGGAATTGTTAGTCTCACCATGGCCATGAGTGCAGTATCCCTTTTAATACTGTACTGCATCCAAAGGTGCGTGCTGCTAGAAAATCACACAGCGCTAATGTAGTGGTATATAGGAGTCTATGGGCAGTGTATTACTAATCCTTACAACTTGGACTGGACTGTAACAGGCAGATTGCTCAGTCTGTAGACAAACGGCGGGAGAGGGTCCTGATCACAAGAGCTTACAATCTATAGGGAAAGGGTTGGAGACAAAAGGCGACTTAAAGTGCTTCATTGCTGCAATAGTCTGGCCATCTTTTATACATAGGATGATAAGTCATGGCGGGTGAAGCAGTCACCAAGTCACGGGTAGGATGATAGACGGAGATGGCCGCCCTGATCACATGTTTAACCAGAAGGATTTCCAGAACCCTCAGTTGAGGTTTTCATTACAAATGTTATTGATACTGTGGTCAGCCGATCCCGTCCTTCTTGGCAGTATGCGCTGCGGTTGTGTGAGCCGGCCGGCATCTTCTGTCCGTGAATCAGGCTGCATTCACATACAGCTGTCTTACCGGACCCGATACAATAATATATTCCTTCTCATCCTAATGAAAACCAAACAGGAAGATGTGGTAAGATAGATGCCTTCTCACCACCAGCACAGCAATTACGGCCTACATGCTTGATGCCGGCAACGACCCTACTGGGAATGCTGGCATCTCTCCTCACCCTACTGGGATTGCTGGCATCTCTCCTCACCCTACTGGGAATGCTGGCATCAGTCCTCACCCTACTGGGAATGCTGGCATCAGTCCTCACCCTACTGGGAATGCTGGCATCAGTCCTCACCCTACTGGGAATGCTGGCATCAGTCCTCACCCTACTGGGAATGCTGGCATCAGTCCTCACCCTACTGGGAATGCTGGCATCAGTCCTCACCCTACTGGGAATGCTGGCATCAGTCCTCACCCTACTGGGAATGCTGGCATCAGTCCTCACCCTACTGGGAATGCTGGCATCAGTCCTCACCCTACTGGGAATGCTGGCATCAGTCCTCACCCTACTGGGAATGCTGGCATCAGTCCTCACCCTACTGGGAATGCTGGCATCTCTCCTCACCCTACTGGGAATGCTGGCATAAGTCCTCACCCTACTGGGAATGCTGGCATCTCTCCTCACCCTACTGGGAATGCTGGCATCAGTCCTCACCCTACTGGGAATGCTGGCATCTCTCCTCACCCTACTGGGAATGCTGGCATCTCTCCTCACCCTACTGGGAATGCTGGCATCTCTCCTCACCCTACTGGGAATGCTGGCATCTCTCCTCACCCGACTGGGAATGCTGGCATCTCTCCTCACCCTACTGGGAATGCTGGCATCTCTCCTCACCCTACTGGGAATGCTGGCAATCGTCCTGGCACCAGTTTCTCTCTAGAATTTTTCCTGCTATGCTTAAATGGGTTATCCAGTTAGATAAAATACATGGTGAATAAAGAGACCAACAATTCTTCCATACTTGCTATTATTTATTCAGTCTCATTCCCCCAGTTCTAAGCTGCTGCTTTCTGCTGAAGACACAGAAATCTATGTCCCTTCTAAGATGGCTAATGTAATCAAGTCCCTGGCCGGCTGTATCTGCACTCTGTAATGCTGGAAGGGTTAATCGCAGTAAGGTCACCAATAACGACCTCAGATTAACCATGCTCATAACCACCGCAAGCGATATAGTACCGCAACAAGACTGCTAATTTCTTTTACCTAGTGACGTCCATTATTTCATTACTAAACTTTATTTATTAGAATAAATCCCTTTAATTAGGGTGTTTTCTATTCCCCAGAGGTGAGTTGAGGTGCGGACAGGATGGGAGCCATTAGAGCAGTCAGAGCACCGGGGATGGTGTATACAGAGCAGAGCACTGGGGATGGTGTATACAGAGCACCGGGGATGGTGTATACAGAGCACCGGGGATGGTGTATACAGAGCACCGGGGATGGTGTATACAGAGCACCGGGGATGGTGTATACAGAGCACCGGGGAATGGTGTATACAGAGCACCGGGGATGGTGTATACAGAGCACCGGGGATGGTGTATACAGAGCACCGGGGAATGGTGTATACAGAGCACTGGGGAATGGTGTATACAGAGCACCGGGGAATGGTGTATACAGAGCACCGGGGAATGGTGTATACAGAGCACCGGGGATGGTGTATACAGAGCACCGGGGTTGGTGTATACAGAGCAGAGCACCGGGGATGGTGTATACAGAGCAGAGCACCGGGGATGGTGTATACAGAGCAGAGCACCGGGGATGGTGTATACAGAGCACCGGGGATGGTGTATACAGAGCACCGGGGATGGTGTATACAGAGCACCGGGGATGGTGTATACAGAGCACCGGAGATGGTGTATACAGAGCACCGGGGATGGTGTATACAGAGCACCGGGGATGGTGTATACAGAGCAGTCGGAGCACCGGGGATGGTGTATACAGAGCAGAGCACCGGGGTTGGTGTATACAGAGCAGAGCACCGGGGATGGTGTATACAGAGCAGAGCACCGGGGATGGTGTATACAGAGCAGAGCACCGGGGATGGTGTATACAGAGCAGAGCACCGGGGATGGTGTATACAGAGCAGAGCACCGGGGATGGTGTATACAGAGCAGAGCACCGGGGATGGTGTATACAGAGCAGAGCACCGGGGATGGTGTATACAGAGCAGTCGGAGCACCGGGGATGGTGTATACAGAGCACCGGGGATGGTGTATACAGAGCACCGGGGATGGTGTATACAGAGCACCGGAGATGGTGTATACAGAGCAGTCACAGCACCGGGGATGGTGTATACAGAGCAGTCACAGCACCGGGGATGGTGTATACAGAGCAGTCAGAGCACCGGGGATGGTGTATACAGAGCAGAGCACCGGGGATGGTGTATACAGAGCAGTCGGAGCACCGGGGATGGTGTATACAGAGCACCGGGGATGGTGTATACAGAGCACCGGGGATGGTGTATACAGAGCACCGGAGATGGTGTATACAGAGCAGTCACAGCACCGGGGATGGTGTATACAGAGCAGTCACAGCACCGGGGATGGTGTATACAGAGCGGTCAGAGCACCGGGGATGGTGTATACAGAGCGGTCAGAGCACCGGGGATGGTGTATACAGAGCGGTCAGAGCACCGGGGATGGTGTATACAGAGCAGTCGGAGCACCGGGGATGGTGTATACAGAGCAGTCAGAGCACCGGGGATGGTGTATACAGAGCACCGGGGATGGTGTATACAGAGCACCATAGGCCTCCCGGATGACGGCTCGGCTGGAATGTCTGGGGATTCCGGTTCTCAGGCCCCGGGGGATTCCTTAGATGTTGTCTTAGCTCCTACACTGGTCACTGGGTATTTCTTGATGTCCTCCAGCTACATTGTGAAGGAAAGAGGTTAATACTTAAAGGGATCATCCAGCGGAAATCTTTTTCTTTCAAATCAATTGGTTTCAGAAAGTTATATTTATTTCTATTTAAAATTTTTATTCTTCCAGTACTTATCAGCTGCTGTATGTCCTGCAGGAAGTGGTGTATTCTCTCCAGTCTGACTCAGTGCTCTCTGCTGCCACCTCTCCTGCTCTGAACAGTTCCTGACATGCACAGTCAGTTGACTCCTGACTCTTAGGGTCCTATTCCACGGGCCGAGCACGATGTAAACGAGCGGCGATCTGCTAGATCGCCGCTCGTTTACTGGGCCTATTCCACGGCCCGATGATCGTTGAGCGATGTCCTTGCAGCATCATACATTACCTGGCTGCAGGGCTTGTCCTCCGCTCCGTCTCCTCCCCGGGTCCCCCGCGCTCTATCTTCTGAATGGCCGGTCAGCTGACAGGCCACACTCAGCCAATCACAGGTTGCGGCGGTCCCGGCCTGTGATTGGCTGAGCGCTCCGTCAGCTGACCGGCCATTCAGAAGATAGAGGGCGCAGGACCCAGGGATGAAGACAGCGCGGAGAAGAAGCCCTGCAGCCAGGTAATGTATGATGATGATGCTGCTGTTTCTTCTCAAATCGTCGGTCGCCCGCCGTGCACCGCTATTCAACCGTAGCGATGCGCGGTGGGGGAACGATGATTTTAGGTCTGGCCCTAAATGAGCGATCAGCCGATGACACGATCATCGGCTGATCGTTCTCTCTATTTCACCGAACGATAATCTGCCGAATCGGGCCAAATGGGGCCGATCCGGCCGATTATCGTTACTGTGGAATAGGGACCTTACATTGGCTATTGGAGGGTTCGGAGACACTTTTCTGATGTAGTCTTCAAAGTAATTTTCTAGTTTTCTGTTGTCGTTGGGCCTAGATGCAATGATGTCCCCATATCCTGCACATCGGGGTCCTGCACCCTATTATTGCTATCACATCCACAGCAGCATCAATTACATTTATAGAGCAGTACTGAGCAGTGTAAAGTGTGAATGCAGCTCTGGGGTAACATAACACTAGAGCCTCCTTCTCTCTCCCCCTTCATAGACCTCACAGGTGGGATTGGTCGGAGGTGATGGGTTTCGGAGGGAGTCGGTGACTCCGCGGTCAGCACGATCCATTCCACGTCACCGCCTGCTCCTTTACCAGGAAGATGGCGCTCTGATTGTCGGGCTGTATAAGTGCGGCTGGACGAGCGCTTTGTCATCATACGATGTGGCTGGATAGGATCTGTTTCCTGTTGTTGAGATCAGCTCGTGCGTGACCGATGTGTGACCGATGCGTGACCAATGTGTGACTCTGAGTCTTGTGACCCTTTTCAGACGCTTTCATGGCATTTGTCTGTAATGTTTTATAGCCCATCAGCCGCATTAAATTCCTCTTCACGCAGGATTAATTCCTTAAAATTAAAGGAGTTCTTCACTAAAACAAAAATTGTAATGGTCTTCGATTAAAAATCTCCAGTCTTCCAGTACTTATCAGCTGCTGTATGTCCTGCAGGAAGTGGTGTATTTCCAGTCTGACACAGTGCTCTCTGCTGCCACCTCTGTCCATGTCAGGAACTGTCCAGAGCAGCAGCAGATCCCCAGACAGTTCCTGACATGGACAGATGTGGCAGCAGAGAGAACTGTGTCAGACTGGAAAGAATACACCACTTCCTGGCAGCACAAACGGCAGCTGAGAAGTACCGGAAGATTTTTATTAGAAGTAAATAACAAATCTCTGGCATGAGTTGTGGACGACCCCTTTAAGCAGGTTTTTGTAAGTGTCTCCTTTTTCACAGATCATTAAGTGTGGCAGACACACTATCTGTATTGTGTGAGTTGTATTTGTCAATTTAGTTTTTTTTCAATCTTCTTTGTAGTTGCTGATTTTTTTTTTCTTTTTCTTTCAGATTTGAGTAAGGCGATGTCTGGCGGAGGGATGTCGCAGTTTCAGGAAGCCATCAGAGAGGAGCTGGAGGAGGCTATGAAGGTGGACCTGGAGAAGATCCTGTCTACAGCCCCGGAATCTGAATTAGAGGTACACGCCTCAGGGAAACAGATAACTTAGAACCTTTGTGCTTTTATTATTGATTTCTTATAGCGCCCCTGTTTCCAGAGCGCTGGGCTGGCCACTTACCACCATCTTTGTAGCCATCTTTGGAATAGGTTTGGACCTATAATTGGTGGGCACCGACCGCGCATTGCTACGTGTTACAGCGGTGCGCAGGCGGCGGCTGACGATTTCCAAACTGTATACATTACCTATCCATGCTGCAGGGCTCCTCTTGCTCTCTGCTTCTCCCCAGGTCCCTTGCGCTGCAGCTCCAGAGTGACCTGTCTCATCTGACAGGCCGTTCAGCTAATCAGTGGCCAGGACCGCCGCGGCCAGTGATTGGCTGAGCAGCCTGTCAGATGAGACAGGTCACTCTGGAGCTGCAGCGCAAGGGACCTGGGGAGAAGCAGAGAGCAAGAGGAGCCCTGCAGCATGGATAGGTAATGTATACAGTTTAAGCAAGGGCTGCAAGGACATCGGTAACAATTTCCATGCAGCCCTTGTTAAACGATAATCGGGCCGTGTAATAGGTCCAGTAAACGAGCGCCAATCTAGCAGATCAGCGCTTGTTTACTGTTATCGGGCCCCCATCGGCCCGTGTATTAGTATCCTTACAGGACAAGGCTTATTTTGTGAGAAGCGTCTGTCCCTGCACGGCGGCCTCACTGGGACATATGAAGGGCCGATACAGTAGTGACACATTGGGTCGTCCTCGCTCCAGGAAATTGGCCAGTAAGGTCCTGTGACCCTTAGAGGAGCAGCAGCCGCACCGAATACTCTATGAACCTATTATGATGTGGTAGGAAGTTCATCACTTGTTCTGTGAAACTTCTAGAATTTCTATGGTAAAACCCTAATGAATCACGGTGGTAAGAATACATTGTTCTTTAAAGGGGAACTCCAGCGAAAATGTTTTTCTTTCAAATCAGCTGGTTTACAAAAAAAAAATCTCCAATCTTCCAGTACTTATCAGCTGTTGTATGTCCTGCAGGAAGTGGTGTATTCTCTCCAGTCTGACACTCTCTGCTGCCACCTCTGTCCATGTCAGGAACTGTGCAGAGCATGAGAGGTTTTCTATGGGGATTTGCTGCTGCTCTGGACAGTTCCTGACAATGGACAGAGGTGGCAGCATAGAGCACTGTGTCAGACTGGAGAGAATACACCACTTCCTGCAAGACATACAGCAGCTGATAAGTATGGGAAGACTGGAGATTTTTAAATAAGTAAATTACAGATTTGTATAACTTTTTGACACCAGTTGATCTGATTTAAAAGAAGTTCATAACCTACTGAAAACAGATTAGGGCGATGTCCCCACACAGTATTTTTGCTCAGTATTTTGCAACCAAAACTAGGAGTGGATTGAAAACACAGAAAGGCTATGCTCACACACGGTTGAAATTGAGTGTATGGCCGTTCCACTGTGGCCACTAAACCAATAAGAAGCTGATACTTCCTGTTCTGCAAAGAGCCCCTCAGCATTCTGCCCTTTATCATCACAGACAGGGTTACAGTGAATGGTGACACCAGTATATAGATAAGACTGGACTAGACCATTCACAATAGATGGTGGCCGCAATTCCTCCCATTTATAGTGACATCTGCACAGGTTACAGAGCATGGCTAGAAAACTATCTCATAGAAGTCAATAAATCCCCTCCAGTCTGTTGTTTCCTATGTGCCTGTAGCTGCTGTAAATCTTTAAATGCAGGTAACAGAGCAGAGCATTGACGTAGGCAATATGGCTGACCCCATAATAATCGATAGAGGGAAAAAAAAGAAATTCTGACTCTAATCAGTAAAAATCAGGGTGACACATATTATCCCTGTTAAATCGGGGATGGGGAACCTTCCGCCCTCCAGCTGGTGCAAAGCTACACTTCCCATCATGCCTGGGCAGCCGAAGCTATAGCAGCAGCTGGAGGGCCGCAGGTTTCCTGTATTACATAATGGTCTTACTGCCTAGTGTGGAGGCTCAGGGTGGTTCCCATAAGCCGCCCCGTGGACTCCCTGCCATAGGGGATCACTGAGTCATGGTTCTGCTGCAATGTATGATACTGGTTATAATGCATTACCTGACCTATATAAGATCCCTTCTGACTCCTGCTATTATATAGGGCAGCAGTCTCATTCTCTATAGAAGCCGGATGGTTCTGCAGTGTATAGTCACAATATATTACGGATTGCAGCCATTTGTGACTTACAAAGCAAACAGGATTGTGACGGGGACTAAATGAGTGGCGGTGTAGTGAAAGCGTGCCGGGAGTCTCCTGGTTAATGTGTAACCCCAGGCCGGGATTACCAGGACACCGCACAGCTCTACATCCAGCCTGGTGATGGCCACCGCGCTCCTCTATGGCTATGCTGTGTCCACGACCACCGTGATAGTATAGACCTGCACTGTACGGCCACAATACACATACATGCTGCATGTCATATAATGGCAACAAGCCAAGATCCTGTGTTAGAGACTCTGTGCTATTCCTGCTGGATATGCTGGAATCCCAGTTCTTATTCATTTCTTAAAGGTGTGACCTGACCCCTAGGACCCCCCCCCCCCCCCCCCTTATCATGAGAATGGAGAAAAATGGTCCCACCGCGTGAATAAAGCTGCCAACATCCCCCCCCCCCCCATTCATTCTCTATGGGCCGTATTGCCAATATGTGTATATAATATTATCAGTTCTGAATATAGTCTTACTAATCCCTCATGGTCCGGCATTGTTTTGACAGCCTGCTGTCCTTAGTTATGACCCACTAAGGTGGTCAGCCATGCTCAGCTCATCTGCAGTCTCCAAGTACTGGCAGCTGGCCTCCCCTGTGCCTGTAAATGAGGGAGATTGGGGGAAAGTGTGTGCACTGTTGTATGGCAACCGCAGGGTCACAGTGCAGAGCGGAAACCTGGGAGGGATTAGATCCATGGGGGAGAAAAACAGTACAGGGATCTAGCTATATCTCCTGACCAGAGGCGGTGTCAGCAGTGAGACCCGCTGTGATCAATAACTCTTGACAAGCCCGTTTACTCAACAAGCCCGTTTACACTACGCCCTACGACGCGGCAAACATTCCCATTTATAACGCCCATGTATAGTCCTTTATATATATGTATGTGGTGCACATCTGATTGTAATAACTTTGCTTTGTCTCATTGCTCCGTTCATGTTCATACGTTTTCTTCCCGGCAGCATACAAAGAAAGACTTGGAAGGCTTCCAGAAGTTGTTTCATCGGTTCCTGCAAGAAAAAGGTCCTTCTGTCGACTGGGGAAAGATCCAGAAACCCCCCGAGGATTCTGTAAGTCTCTATATTACTGATGACGGCCCTGGATGTTATAGCATTACTGATGGTTTCCATTGTCCACCCTGTTGTCTATGAGTTGGTTTCATGTGTTATGTGGTCGTATATGTTAAAGGAGAAGTCCGTAGAAAAATTTTATTTAAGTATTGTATTGCCCCCTAAAAGTTATACAAATCCCCAATATACACCTATTACAGGAAATGCTTATAAAGGGAAAAAACCCTGCACTTACTACTGCATCAAGGCTTCACTTCCTGAATAACATGGTGATGTCACAACCCGACTCCCAGAGCTGTGCGGCTGTGGCTGCTGGAGAGGATGATGGCAGAGGGATGCTCAGTGTCCCTACATTGCCCTGTGTCCCTCAGTGTCCTCTTGCCATCATCCTCACCATGTTATCCAGGAAGTGACATCACCGTGTTATCCAGGAAGTGACATCACCATGTTATCCAGGAAGTGACATCACCATGTTATCCAGGAAGTGACATCACCATGTTATCCAGGAAGTGACATCGCCATGTTATCCAGGAAGTGACATCGCCATGTTATCCAGGAAGTGACATCGCCATGTTATCCAGGAAGTGACATCGCCATGTTATCCAGGAAGTGAAGCCTTGATGCAGTAGTAAGTGCAGGGAAGAAAGCACTTTATACATATTTCCTGTAATAAGTGTATTTTAGGGATTTGTATAACTTTAGAGGAACAATACAATAATAAAAATTTTCGCCGGACTTTCCTTTAACTGCTGGATTACTAAAGCAATGGTCTTTAAGGAAGGCTTGTATCCCCAGGTCCTACCCTGTAATTATAAGACTTGTATAATGGCTCAGTGATGACTAGAAATCCATTGGGCAGAAATGTAACATTTTAATATCTATTTGCATTCGCAGTCAATGTCGCCGATATCGGTTGACAATCTTGCACTTGTGGCACAGATGTTTCATGTAGACGATGGTATTGCGGCCATGGTATGACCGGAACGTCTTCATGAATTGTAAGAAACCGCAGGAGATTTAGGATCTTAGAGGGGGGAGTTAAAAAAAAAAATCTTTTAAATCAACTGTTCCCAGCAAGTGCCAGATATTTGTAATTTTCGTTTTAGTAAAAAATCTCCCGTCTTCCAGAACTTATCAGCTGCTGTATATCCTGCAGAAAGTGGTGTATTCTCTCCAGTCAGACACAGTGCTCTCTGCTGCCACCTCTGTCCATGTCAGGAACTGTCCAGAGCAGGAGCAAATCCCCATAGGAAACCTCTCCTGCTCTGGACAGTTCCTGACATGGACAGAGGTGGCAGCAGAGAGCACTGTGTCAGACTGGAGAGAATGCACCACTTCCTGCAGGACATACAGCAGCTGATCAGCATTGGAAGGCTGGAGATTTATTTTACTAGAAGTAAATTACAAATTTCTGGCAATAGTTGATTTGAAAGAAATGTTATTTTGCTGAACTCCCCCTTTAATATTTTTCTATCCCGGTTTCATGTCGCTGTGTCAGACGTTTTGATCAGTCAGGATCTTTGTGTTTAGACATCGTTCAATTGAATCGTGAGAAACGCTGAGCAGTGCGCTTTACTCTCTGGCTTGCTGCTTTGTCTCTCTTGCTACTTAGGCCTTATTCACACGTCTGTAGGACTGCTGTTTTTCAGTGACCCCTGTTCATAGATCTCTGTGTGTACAGGGCCGCGATCTGTGACACGCAAAAAAAAAAAAAAAAGCACATGTTGTAGTGCAGATTGGGATTTGTGACCCAGATCGCTATGTCAATGCGTGCTGTGTGAAGCCTGGAGCTCTGCTGATGCACGTTCATAGTGACGGCTGCGGCTGCACTACCGACGTGTGAATCCAGGAATGAGAGCAAATCGAGCAGGCCGGGGAGTGAAGTGTCAGCCGCCCACTGTACTGATCAGTCCGGCTCTGACAGGGATGGGGAACATGCCGCCCTCCAGCTGGTGTAAAACACCAATTCCCAGACGTGATAAGGATTGTAATTCTGTAACAGCTGGGGGGGCCGCACGTTCCCCATCCCTGCTTTAGGACATAGCAAAAGTTACTTTAAAGTGACAGTGTCCATTTAAACTTGGGAGTTCATGTTTTACTTTACGGAGCACGAGATCTTCTGCGTAGAGTTAAAGGGATTTTTTGAGATCAATTTGGATTGACCATGGAGAGGGGTGGAGGACTCTGCGCTCCTGCTGATGTGGCCCTTGGACGAGCACTGTGGCCTCTTCATTGTTTGCATGGCGTATGTACACCCCCATATATACACCCACCTGCTGTGTGGGATATTGTAGCCCATTCCCCTGCAGTACATCGCACAGACACACTCTTTCTGGATACACGGCTGTATTCTCCCACTGCTCCTATCAGCCAAATGGTGCCGAATCTTTACTACTAGTCCGAACCTGTATCTGTAATCTGCTGCCTGTATATATTCCTGTATATATGCTTCCTGTATAGACTGTATATCCCTGTGAGACTTCTGGTTGCCGCATCAGGTTGGCCGTGTGCTGGCAGTGACATCAGGGTCATCTCCGGCCGTTCAGCTGTGAGCCTGTGTTAGACCTGAGTAGTCAGCGACCAATATACAGTATTAGTAATGGCTGAAACAATATCTTCAGGCTGAGCTCCCGCTGCCGTTATGTTTTCTATAGGGGAGAACCCAGCCTTTCATTCTTTGGGGCGTCCGAGCTCCTGTGAGTCTGAGGCCGCTGAGAGACTCCCTCATACTGATAAATGGAATAGAGGTTTCTCCGGCTGAGGCGAGAACTTTTCATGCACTATGAATCGGCTCTTGTTAGCCTTCAGCTCGGCCGTGCGTCTCTGTGAGAGTGGAAGGCGGCCAGGGCTGGCGTACCCCCAGAGGATGGGAGTGTGATGGAGGACACTGCGGCTTCTATTACCGGGGACAAGGGAGCGTTCTGTGCAGACGTCGCCCCTCAGCCGGGGTATAGGGCCAGGGTTATTTGGGGTCGTGGTTTTTATTTATGTATATGGCATATGGGTATGTATAGTATTTGTGTCCTTATCCACCTTTTCAGCTGGTTGTGCATGTGTGGGGCTTTTCTTTGGCTGCGGCTGCTGCAGACGTGTCGGATTGTATGGAGGAGCCTGCTTCATCACACATCTGTGGCAAATCCTGTCAACATTTGGATACCTCCTTAGACTACTTTCACACTTACCGCATTGCTGCAGAATCCGCTGCAATGTGCGGTGCAGTTATGTCCAATCACTCTGCATTCTCCCTGTGGATTGTCATCCCGATGCAACAATGTAGCCACTGCCAACTTAACCCATCATCGGCCGGGCTTTAAACAAGCTAATACGTTACCTGCCGGCGTTCCCGCAGACTTCTCCGGCTTTTCTCCCGGCCTTTGATTGGCTTGCCCGCTCCTTGTGAGATTGAGGCCTCTTTCAGTGCTCCACTCTCCACCATGGTTCTCTCTATTTAGGCCTATGGGAGAGACCCTCTCTGTTCAGTCAATGCTGCACCTCCCCTTCCTGCATTCCCTTTATATTCAGGAGTGGTCAGGGGTTCGGGGGGCTCCTTTATAGTAGCACACTGCGTGTCTCTCTCTTACACAGTGTTTATTAGCACAATGAAAAAGTGGAGCACTCTGTGGCTTTCTTGGTGCGGTCAGTCTGGCCCAGGAGTCTGATGTCTGGATCACTGGGTTTCCTCAATGTTACTGGACGCGGACTTTACGTTCTGGTGTAAAAGGGTCTTTATTTGCATTCCACTACGTGTTTCGAGGAGGTCACGCTCCTCTTCATCAGGAATCAATGTGGTGACCTCCTTGAAACGCGTAACGGAATGCAAAAAAA